>NC_041358.1:13675382-13732882 GCF_900634415.1 Cottoperca gobio
TCTCCTTACTGGTGTCGTACGCGGTGGCCAGTTTCGCGTCTCCCCGGTGAGAGGACGCCTCTTCCCGCATCCACCTTAGTAAACCCTCGGGGGTCTTCCGGCCGATTTTCACCTCTATGTCTTTCAGATCTGGGACTGCCTCGCTGGCAGTGCCTTCATCCATCGTGTTCGTGTGTTTAAAACGAAAAGATCCGCACGATTACGTCTTTTTCGCTTCTTGGAAAGTGTTGCCTGTCAAGCTGAGAGTCACTTCCTATATAATTGTATGGCATCCTATGCGACTCCAGCTGAGTTACACTGCGCCAGTGGAGAGAAAAAACCTGACAGCATCAACACAACAACGTGTCCAGCAGAATAATGTTTAGATACATTTTTAATTTAGATGTGTTGTCATCTGGTGACAAACTGATGAATCCCGTGAATCTAAACAAACTGATGATCATCAAGTGAAAGCTGAAACAAAATCAAATGTTCAGTTTATTTCCCGTGTCTTGTTGATTTGTCCTCCACCTCCACGGCGGTAGATAGAGCCTGAGCTCCGGAGTCCAGTGCCCGGTGTATGAGCGCCGCAGACCTGTTATGTGCCTGGTTGTAGATCCCTACGCTGAGCTACATTGCGCAGATTCCACCTGCATGATGACAGCGAGCAGCAGCCGCAGAGTGGGAGAGGAGATCCCAGACTGTCAAGTGAGCTGTAATCATACCATAGAGCTTCCGGTATGACTTTCAGAAGAAAAAAAACATACATACGTTGGAGTATTGTGAACTACCAAAATTAAAATAACAACTCTACCGCCTGAATTTAAGAGTTTACTTAAATAGGCTACAAATAAACAGTGGTGGAAAATAACCTTACCTAACTATACCACAGTGTAGAAATAGTAACTCTGTTACAAGTAGGTCTAAAAGTCCTGAATTCAAAATTGTACTAAAATAAAATAAAATGGACCATTTCAGAATAATAGCCTATATATTAAATTAGTTGATTATAATTATTACAAAAAAAATGTACTTACTTAAATGTAGCAGTTGGCAAAGATGGAGTTTAATTAATTTATATTATGCTGTGTAGCTTAATCTCTGAGTAAATCAGAGCATCTTTGGTCAAGTGTGGGAAAACAACAACAAGCATGCTCAAGCCTTTCCACGTTGTCCCGCTACAAAGCAAAGCACCGGTACCATCATTGGCTCGTAGTTAACAGTCTTTTAAAGAAGATCGTGACTGCAGTCACCATCAGCGATGTAGATGCTCGCATAGCCTACAGCACAAATCTAAAAGTGGTTCGTCAGGAACAAATGGGTAACTTGGCTAGCTTTTTAGTGGAGTCTTTGTTTACTTCCGGTGTGTGTTATTAGGAGGGGATGGTACCATACCAGTCAAGAACAGGCTTCCAGGATCTTAAGCATCTTTCTCAGAGATGATAACCAAACATTATATCAGTAGGACTACATGATACAATTCGGCAAACATAGCCACCAACTCAGATCTGAAAAGGTAAAGGTTTTCTGTATCAGACCTATGATTGGACTGTCAAAAAATCATGCGTAATCCCTCCGTACATCAGTTTAGCTTTACACCAAAACACAGTCTGGGAATGAACAGCAACAACAGGCATAGTTCCATCCATTCAGTAGGCTACTGTAAAGCCGGCCACTATCCAGGTAATAAAACATATTTTACCAACACTCAATTTCAGTTGTTTACAATATCTAGGACTTCTTCTGCAGGTGACTCTAAACCCAAACGTGTAATTGCCAATTTCTGCAAAAATCAGAAAACGCGGGTTTCAGATAATTTAATTAAGAATCTGTGTATATGCAGCAGAGAGTCTCTGTGGGGGTGAGATGGATGAAGAGTCTAATCACGGTAATGCAGTATGACATATGTCTGTGTTACTAAAGACTATCACATTACTCAATAGACTTACACACACTGACTCTACATGATAACCTTATCCCAGCCTACACAGACTCAGTCCAGGCAAATGTTCCTGCAACAGTCCTGGACCTCCTCATGTGAAACCACAAGCACTGTGGCTGCCATTTTACATCAGGTTAAAAGCTCAAGGCTATGGGACTGATTTGCTGGCGTGTTGTATTGGCAATGGTTTGGGGCAATAGAGTTTAAATTAAATTAAATGTTCAGAAAATTCAATAAGGTGTGTGGTCATTTTCCCCCTGATATTTTCCTTCCCCTGACATTTTCCTTATTTTACAAATCTATACCTGGAGATTATTGTAAGTGCACAAGTGCAGAGTAACAAAGACACATGTCTAGCAAGTTCTTTAAAGATACTAATTTTTTGGAATTATGGAATAGAAGTATATGGAAAAGAGTCCTAAAGGCCTAAAAAGGAATACCATCATTCATCCTTTTTGGCCAATTTGCTCTGCTAAGATTTCCTGAAAATGTTGCATGCTAACATATACATCAATTACACAGAGAGACAGTACAAAGAGACATTCAGTGGTGTAATCTGCAGTCAGAGAAGGCTTCTGGAGAGCTGAAGAGTTGCTTTTCACTGCGAACACTCTCAGGCTTGTCTTATGCCAGAGAGTAGCTGACTAAGAATGGAAATACAGTCGTAGTCAACAGTGATGAGGTGGCTTAGAAAGGCAGAAGGTTTCCAGCTATAAGCACTAATTACATGTAGTGTGTCTCAGGGGCAGGGAAGTCCTCGCCTAAATAAATTCTTAGTCGACTTACACTCATCCGATTTTGTAATCAATCACGTAATCAATTAGTTGATTTATCGACTGATCGACAGATCTGTAAAACTGTGATTCTCTACAAATAATCATACAAAAGCACCACTTTAAGATCTTGTGTTTGCCAGAGATGTGCTCATTAGTGTATTGGAAATAAGTCATCCAGATTGAAAAAAGTAATCGACTAAAGAGTTGGGGCAGCCCTACTCGGGGGAATCAGGGAAACAATTTGGGATTCTGCAGTGAAAAGTGAGATGGACATCTGCATTGAATACATTAAAAGCAGGATTCAGGATCTTTTTTATATGGCAGGAGAGCTTGTGAGATTGAAAACCAGTGAGATGCACAACATACAGAAAAATACATAATCATTAAATCCCTCCATTCTTAATAATGCTTTGCACCAGACAAAATAGTGATGGTTTATCAAAGGCATTAATAACTGACGAGAGCTCAGTCAGTTTAGTGAGAAGGTATAAAGTCTGGATTAATAAGGCGTTCCTGTGATCCTATGATCCTTTGTATTCCGTGTCGCATCTCGTGAGGGGCCCCAAATTTCCCGGCTATGCTCCTGTCAATGTAAATGTAATGTCTATGCAGAGAAGGATTTCTGAGAACTTTGATGCTGCAGGGTCGCCATCTTTGCTTACAATCATACTGTTCACAATATACCAGGCAACCTTTGCATTCTCAGTCCTTTTGTGCCATAAATGAAGACAAACACCGAAACAATTAAGTAGGTTAACAAGGGGTTAGTTTCAAAGCAAAAAAAGACCTTTACCAGTATGTGGGACACACATACTAATCCTACTTTACAGGGGAGTACTGCTAAAGCTACAGGGATTATTAGGGGTCAACATTTTACCGATAATACCTTTGTTGTGTCTCTTAGCTGCTGGGACGTAAAATCTAAACTGGAGCCTTTATGAACAAAATGCTGTTTAAATTCTGTAATGATCTGTAATCATTATGTTACCATGCAATCAGCCTGCTATCGACCATGGCCACCATGGCAACGGTTGTCGAAAGGGAGAACATTTTCCGATTTCTGTACACCCACATGGTACAAATGGAAAACGCTGCCAACAAGGAGGCAAATCTGCAGTACTATTTACACATTATGCAACACACTCTGACAGTAGCTATGAAGGATAGCATAGGTGATTCAGCACTGCTCAGAACTGGCTGAGGCATTTGTGTGTGGGTTTGCTTGTTCGCTCAATAATTGTGTGGGTTTGCTCAAGGTGATTCAGTTTATAACCACATGAGAAACCTGCTTGTTTGGTATTATTAAAAGCACTCCTCATTTACCTGTGTGCTGATGAACCACTGCTACAAACTCCTTCATGCTACTACTGAACTGTTCAGGAAGCATGGGCCTGCTCCATGATTGAGTAACTGTTTCATTAATCTAACATCGTCCTGCCC
The DNA here is from genome assembly GCF_900634415.1 of Cottoperca gobio. Classification (NCBI taxonomy): domain Eukaryota; kingdom Metazoa; phylum Chordata; class Actinopteri; order Perciformes; family Bovichtidae; genus Cottoperca; species Cottoperca gobio. The sequence goes on from NC_041358.1 coordinate 13,679,520, forward strand.
CGATCGCTCCAACCTGTGTTCCCCCCACTGTGATGAACGGCTATCAGACTTTTAAAGTCCCCCTCTACTCAAAAATGTGTTTTCCTTAGTGTTACCTCAATTTGGTGTTTGACTGTGCACCCTAACTTGTGATATTTAAAACGATTGCATATTCATATACTTGATTAAATTCAATTTTAAGAATTTGTATTGTCTGTGAGACAAAAACATATGAGACTCAAATTATTATTCAAAGTTAATAATATTTAAATGTCTTATACTTGTCTCGTACTGGTCTTGTTGTATCTAAGTTGCACTTACTATAATCATCCTTGACATTTTTTGTAATTGATTTGTTCCCAACTAAGGCTGTTGTAGCACCCCAGCTGTCAGAGGAAGGTTGATCTCTCTTTGAATTATCTCTCCAAGGGTCTTATATGTGCTGAGGCTTTGTGTAGTTTCTCCCTGCCTTGTCAGAGAGCAAACACTTGCTTGAGAACCTCTTTTGATATGCGCCTGTAAAGCCCATTGCGACATGGCATGTTATAGTGGGTTTAAAACCCCCCTGTCCTTTTTGTTCTACTGAATTATTACAATGCAAGTTTACCCTCTGGTGGAAGAGTTTGGATGTGTATGCAAAAGTATTTGGCTCAAAAATGTGCTCATCGTGTGTGTGTCTGATTTTCTAAGATGGTAATGAGTCTTGCAGGCTAACGAGGATTCACAGTCAATGTTTGCTTTCATTGAACTATTTGCTGAGTATCTGCACATCTCCTTTAGGTGTTTACACGTTCTGTCAACAGCTTATCATACAGCTGCATGTTTTAATTTTAACAGTATGAACAGTGTGATATGAATACACTAAGATATTTACAGTATGAACATGTGAAACAGTTATTGATAATTAACTCATTTTTGTTATTTTTGTTATGTCTAAATGTTAACATTTTGTTGAAATGAAAGGTCATTTATTTAAAGTAGTAACATGGAGTTTCATTGAGTTTCCTTGAGTGTTTCCCCAGTCACATGGATCCTGATGGTTCACATTATTCGGTTGCCTACAGTTGAAACAGGCAGGGGCAGAGATGGCAAACTGAAACATTTTTACTAAACTCAAGACGTATCTAATATTATCCTGTCAGACTAGACTTTAAGGAATGTAAATTGGTACTTCTGTTAAAGAACCAAAAAGAAAAAACAATGTTATGCAATCTCCTTTTTGGAAATGAAAAAATGAATAGAGATCATTAATTATTGTTAGTTATTATGGATGAGAATAAAAAGAGGGAGTTGATTTAAAAAAAAGTAAGTGTGAAAAATGTGTATCCATAGTTATACACATCTCCCCCTTCAGGTAGTCCACTCCCTAGTCACTCCCAAGCCTAACCTGTTCAGCCTGTCTGCACCTGGATGTCAAGAGTGGGTGGGAGAATTCTGTCGCAGTGAATCTCACTGTAGGCTGAGGAGGACGAGGTATTTTCTTGTGTTGTATCTTATGTCAAAATATATGAAAACAGTATTTTTAATTGTCTTTTTTTAAATAGCAGGAGGAGCAAGAGGCCATGGAGGCAGACAGCACAGAGGACATCGAGTCTCTCATGGAGGACATGGACTACATCCCCGGCCACTTCCACCTGGACCTCAGCCTCAACTGTGATCCTGTTGGGCCTGTGAAGCTGAGACTCAGAGACACATACCTGAAACAGGAGAGCCTGCGAGGCGAGCTAGAGGCTGAATCTGGATATCTGCAGTACGCTGTCCGAAATATGCTGGGTCTGCTGGCTTTTCACCTGGAACACTTTGACACAGCTGAGGAAATATTCAGGTGATCATACAAGGTGTTTCTTTCTAACATTTCTACATTTTTTCTAACAGTCCTAACATTCACTAAGCAATAGGCCTCATGTTGAGACTGTTGTTGCATGATTTCACAAGAGATCTTAATCAAGCTGAAACTTGTCTTACTACATATACTTAATCTATGTGAGCTAACCAAGAACCAGCACATTGAATGTCTTCACACCAGCACAAAAGGACAGCCTGACCTTTTACCAGCTACATAGTTAAACATTGACAAAGTCAAGACCACCTTGTCATAAATTCACAGGAGTTAACAGATTGTGAATGGCGAGGCCACAAACACAGGATGCTTCATACCAAAGATACTACCCAATCATACTCATAATAAAATGCAACGTTGGAGTATTGCAATGTAATTGGTTTCTCACTTAAATTCAATGGAAATACTGCACTAGCACACCAACAAGAGTCTACAGCCATGCTAGCGGCCGTGTGTGGCTGAACTGAGGCAGTAGTTTTTTGAGCTAAATGCTAACGACAACATGATTACAATGTTAACATGCTGATGTTTTGGCAGGTGCAATGTTTACCATGTTCACCATCTTAGTTAGGCATGTTGGCATGCTAATCTTCGCTAATAAGCACCTTGAGGGGATTTCATTACATCTGACCCAAATGTCCAGTTGGACTCATGCAAGAACTGATTAGATTCTGAAGGTCAAAGGTCACTGTGACCTCACAAAACATGTTTTTGGCCATACCTTAAGAATGGAAGTTATCACAATTCACGAAAGTGTCTACCAAATGTCACGGAAATCCATTAGATAGTTGCCAAGATATAAAAAATAATAATGTAAACCTGACAGTGACACTAGAGAAAAAGTCAGGGGATCATCAAATTCAGTAGGATTCATCATCCGGGGACCATGAGAGTCTTTTTGTTTTTTTTCATGGCAATCCAATCGTATTTTTGACAAAATAAGAAATGAAACATGGCATATTTCTTTATATAATTTCCAATGTTTAAGACATTAGATGGATCTCTTTCTAACCGCACTTCCTCTGTGTATTTCGGCCTTTCAGAAGCATTTGTAAAGAAGACCCTGGTAACCTCAATGCCTGGGCCAACCTGGGCTATGTGTACGACAAGCTGAGGAGAGAGCTGGATGCATGCGAGTGTGTGGAGAAAGTGTCCCACCTTATGGGCTTAGACGCTGGAGAGGCCTCTCAGGAAGAGACCAGGATCCTGGCGGCTCGCTGCCTGGCTGAGCAGGCTTACATTTATCCCTATGATGTGGAGCTGGACAGTGAGGACGACCTGAGAGACAGACTGACGGCAGCATTGACACTTTACAACAGAGCCCTGGACTATGGAGGTCAGCTGGTAAGATGCATATGCAGTAATAGTCTGGATTTTTCTAGAATAAATCTGTTTAACAGACATATATAATTTAAATCTAAGGAGGAGAATTTAATACAATGGCTGGTTATGTAATGACACTACATGCATCATTCTATGACTTGTAACCTTCCAGCATTTCATCGGCTGATATTTATGTTGATGATCCTTAAATATCTTTGAATTAATTAATCTTTTATTATTTATTTCACCTGCAAACTTTTACTAAAGTTAGAGGAAGTAGCTGTACTCAGAAGATGTATGAATATGAAACTTAGCTCACAATGAGAGATATAAAACTGTTGTCAAATGTTATTCTTCAAAATACTAGTCCATAGCTTACTATATTGAATATCAATTAAACAAATCTGCAGTTGTACCTAAAGACTTAAATATGTATTCCTGTAAAATACATGTCATTGTATGCCTAACTGAAGACTATTAGTAAAGATATATACATATTGATGTTTTTTCAGATATCAATAGAGGAAAAACGAAGCTGGTATTTCAAAATGGCAATCATCTATATAAGGTAGAAAACAAAATCATCAAAGGATAACCACCACACCACTTCATTTGTCATTTGTATGAAGTAATGTGCTCTCTGCAGGCTGGACGACATAGTAAAGACCAAAGAGGACTCTGAATACTGCAGAATCTCTCACTACAATAAGGGACTGAAGCTTCTCAAAGAAACACTGGAATCGGAGAAAAAACAACACAAAGGTAAATACCTTATGTTTTTCTATCTTTTGGGCCTTCTCTAGTTCATATTGTACATTGCAATCCATACAAAGGAAAAGTGACTATTGTAGTGTTTTAGTAATAACATCACTACATACAGTAGTTACAACCATTTCTTCAATCTACAGGGAGACAAATGTTTAAGTAGAAAAAACCGGTAAAAAGTCTGATTCTGGTCTCTCCTCTCAGCCCTTGCTTGGTGTTATGTTGGCATCATGTTGGAGAGGAAGGAAGAGTTCATCACTGTGCCCATGTCTATACATGACTGTGGCTACTCCGCCTCTGATCCTCTGTCCTGCTATGGAACTGTAAGTTAACCCACACATTTAGATCTATCACCACATATCATGCAAGCAAGGAGAAAATAAGGGATTATTATACGGTTTAATAATCTTTTTAACTAAAAACACCTTTGCCATATCAGTCACTATATTGTATCATACAGTTTCTGCCAGTAATAGACATTTCCCCTTGTGAAAGTTACTACCTCTGTTGCACTTATGCTCCTTCTCTGTGAGGAATGTTTTGGCGTGTGCTAAAGTCTCAATTTAAACCATTTTAATATCTCATATAATATCATTGATTTTTTAACAATCCCCCGCCCTTCTCATCAGATAATTCCCATGTTTAACACATTTGAATGAACCCTTGCTGGATTGTGTCTACGCCCACCAACAACCTGTTTCAAATGGAAATACATAAACTTACTTTAATAATGAGGTCAAGGGACCTAAATATATATAAGACAATGTTTATATTGTCACACTAACATACAATGTAACTGTCTGTGTCCTCAGGCCATAAACTTGGCCAGTGATGATGCTTTCACCCTGAACCTTCTGGCAAAGGTCTTCTTTCTGCTGGGCAAACATGAGATGGCCACAGGGATCTGCAACATGGCCCTAAACGTGCTCCCAGACCCAGAGCTCAACTGGCAGGCCTACTGCAACCGTGCCAAGGTACTGCAGCCGATCAACACGTGCCAAAACCAAGCTGGCAAAACTCACTCAATTACAGTGAAATCCCTTTTTAATGCTTGATCATTTGCATTAATTTAAACTTGCTGAAATTTGCACAGAATCCACACGAATAATTGGAACAGTTGAGCTGAGAAGCATTAATGGTTATTTGCTCACTGTATGTATTTATTAGGGCTGTTCGATATGAGGAAAATATGCCAAAAGCAATAGCGTAGAATATTGCGATAACGATATAACTTGCGATGAATAAAAACATACTAAAGTGTACTCGGTTGTGCTGCGTTCAGTGTACTGTCAAAAGACAACAAATTGCTATCTGAATTAAAACAATGAAAGGAAATTATTTCCAACATTCTTTCATTGAACAAATTAAACATTCAACACAAAAAGCATCCAAGAAAAAGGAATGATAGTTACGTTTTAAAGTGCAGTTTTTAACTAATACTCTCCTTCAACTAGGACTGTCATCAACTAAAAATAATTCTAGAAAAGACTTATCGATTACTTGACTAAATCTACAGATCAGTAAAACGGAGTTCCTCCACAAAGAATCATGCAAAAGCACCACTTTAGATCGTGTGATAACCAGAGATGTGCTTTTTGGAAATAATTATTTCAGCATGAAAAAAGGTGTATAGTACAAGTATTTATATATACATTTTCCCTTTAGATCAATATGATACACTACGTCAGGGACCTGGAGAAGGCAAAACATGGTCACGGTGGAATCCCAGACCGACAGAAACTAACTGAGGCCAGAAAAGACTTGGATAAGGTGTTGACTGTACGTCCATGTCTGCGGACTCACCTGGAGATGGCACAGGTAAAGACACAAACTACTAATGATCAATAAAGCAATACATATAGAAACATCTATATTTATAGATATGGATTGGAAAGCAGAAGGACTTTCTGATGCATGTGTTTTCCCTTTTAGGTGTACTACTACATGGGTGTAGATGCACTGCAGGAGAGTCTTCTGGTGGATGAGGGGGCAGTGAACTGTGCGTTGGTGAGTCTGTCCCATGCCCTACAGTTTGAGCTCGGGGACAGCCTGCCGGACCTCCACGTGCTCAGAGGACGCTGCCTCCTGCTGAAGTGTGAGGAGCAGAACGCTGCAGACTGCTTCAAACAGGCTGTGGAGTTAGAAAGACCAGGGGGCACAGACACCACAGCCCTGCGCTGCCTCCTGCAGGTCCTCCTGACTCTGTTCACGCTGGAAGGTCCTGACCCAAACCTCGCCATTGCCCAACTAGAGCTGTGGGTGCAAAAGGCAGAGGAGAGGTACCCCGAGGACACCGTGAAGTCAGAGCTGAGGTGCCTTTACAGGACTCGCACAGAAGAGGTCACAGAGTTATCCCGGGCTCTGATCAGGACAGGCAGACTGGACCTAGTGAGGAGGCTTCTGGAAACAGTGGTACCTAAACAACTGGCGAAGAAGAGACCGGTGGCTAGATCTTACTCCTGTACGTGAAGCAAAAATGTGACTTTGGTAGACATACAGGCACATGGCCAGACATGCAGTAATTAATAAACTTCTTGACAGCATTTCACAGATACAAATGAGCAGAACAGTAATTTTTTATACATTTTTGAGGAACATCTTTTGGTTACAGTGTTAAAGCATAGAGGGATATTCCTTTTAAGTGTGCTTTACAATAGAAATATGTTAAGCGTTGCCGTATACAATGAGAGCATTGTCAAATTGAAGAAAGAGCAGCTGGGGTTTTTTATTATGAAATGGCTGTGGTCAGGATGCCCCATTGACTCTTCCACAGTGGCTGTATGAATGACAAATGAGTAGTTTCCAACACAGGTAGTCTTATTGCTTTGTAATATTTAAATCATGTCACACAGTGGTATATTTCAATGCTCTACCACTGGTAACGAGCAGATGGGGGTGTACACCATTAAGGTGTTGCTACACTCACATGTTATGGTAGTGAAAGATAGCTGTAAGGCAAATTCACCTCAACTATTTTAAAATTATGGTGGGAGATTAATGCAGAGATTTTATTGTGAAAGAGCCAACATGGCTGTTTTGTGAGCAAGCTATGTTATTGATCTACATTGTTTATGTTGTGTTGGTAAAGAAAAACTTCCCTTTTTGCTGGGGTACTTCTGTTTGCTCCTCCTGCAGCCTTTCAGGACATGAAATATAACATCATGGTATGACGTCTGTAAAGCATTATTCAATTAAATAATAACCTGAAACTCAGTGTCTGACTGGTTTGCCACACCCGTATTCAAATAAAAAACATTGGACAATCAATGTTAATGTGTGTTGTTCATGGCCTCATGGCCTTTGGATTCAGGCAGGTTTTTCAGCATTGTTCGAGTCTACTTGTTCAGCCACTCCTCATACAAGACTTATTCTTTCACAGCTTTTCGAGGTAACAACACGGCTTTCAGCTTAATCAGGTGAGATCTTAAAATTTTGCTGACAAGAAATTTGTGTATTGTTTTTATTTTGATAGTAAAATGAAAGTCTATTCTGACGCAGCCGTATTGGGAGGAGGTTTATGAGGGACAAAAAGGTGTTAGTTGGGTTTTTTAGCATAGCCACATGCACCAGTTTTTGACAAGTCATACTAACTTTGCCACAAAAACCTTGGCAACCTTGAATATTTCTGAAGACTAGAAGTTACTATTAGGTAATTGTGCAACTTCATCGCTACTTACTAGTAATGAAGCGATTAATCAATATTTAAATATAAAAACACAATGAAAGGTATGTGCTTGTATTATATTTCTTAGAATGTTACAAAAATAAATCATCTGTGTTTGTATCATGGCGGCGCCTACCGGGCCAGTGGCTGTGATTATGGTGATTCACTATGAAATGATAACACACTCACCACAGTTCAGCACAGGCCTCTAAGACACAAGCTCACACACCCTGAGGAATGCTATGGACACTAGCTGAGCTGAAGTCAAGACACTTGTCTCTGTCTCTGCTGCCAGTGTCTATATTTGGATTGACTTTCAATGAACAATAATTATTTACTTTGACTATGAAAGCTCTCAATTCTTTTCACTACACACACCTCTTGGATATCTAGGCTGTAATTTAGGTTCAACATATGTATTACTCTGATTATCATATTCTTATCATTTGTTGCTGATGGCACGGTACCACTGTCTCTTTGCTGATACAGCAACCATAAGTATCTGCCAAATATTACACACCCCTAAAGGAGCAAACAAATAGCATACAACATGACTCAGTTATGCAATACTGCTGCTTTTTTTATTTAGACTTTTTCAAACATAACTTTAATCAGAAGTTTTGCAGCAATTAATTAGAAACCTATGAAATCAACAATGTGTGAATTCAAAGATATCTTCTAATAAATATTAAAATAATTCCAACAAGATTGTCCAACATCGAATCAGATCATCGACTCTTTAGGGATACAATATGTTTTGTGTTAACAGGTTAATTGTTCTCCAACTGTGGTAAAGTTTAAGAGTCAATGGCACACCCCTTGACAGACTGGAACACAGGCCTCTTTGACTGTTGTGAGGACACAAGCACTTGTAAGAATCAACAGCACAACTTTCAATCATCTTTATTCAAAATACTGTCAGAATAATATGTAAAATATTTAAATTGTTCTAAACTGTGTGCTTCATCACTCATATAAATACACTTAGACTATATATTAGACTCTATTAAAACTGCTTTTTTTTCAGGCTGCTATGGATTCTGGTGCTGCCCTTGTCTTGCCTGCACGGTTTCAGGAAATTTTGGAGAGAACCGTTGTCTGCCATTATGTGACATGCTCACCCCAGCCATAACAGCAGCCATTGGACTACCTCTGTGTGTGCCTCCTGCAGGCTTGGCTCTTCGGGTTGGCATTCGACACAGATACGGTATCAAGGTACAACACGTATTTGATGCACACTGATTTCTTACATCATGTTTGAATTAAAGCCTCATCTCCATCTACAGAAAATGTAGCCCATATATATATATATATATATATATATATATATATATATATATATATATATATATATATATATATATTTATATACTTTATATACTTGAATTAAAGCTTGCACATGTTTGTCATTGTCTCTGTGGACATATTCAAACTAAACATGATTGTACTTAATGATTAATGTAAGATATTAAATAATAACAGGAATGCAAACCATAAAAAGAGCATAATCAGTACTTTGGTTCTTTACAGGGTTCTCTCTGTAGGGACATTGCAAGTTCCTGTTTCTGTGAGTGGTGCTCCTGGTGTCAGATGCAACGTGAGTTGAAATATCGCAAGAAACACACGGCCGTCATTGTCAACATGCAGCCTCCTCCGGTCATGATGGCTCCTGGAGTTAATAGATACTAAGTTTTGTGATATGATCAGTTGCTTTTTAAAGACCGAGGGAAGTGTTGTAAAAGTCTCAGGATGATGAGTCAGGAGAAAATTCGCAAATATGCATATAAACATGAAAGAGGTCAAGTGAGTAGAGGACTTCATCCGTTTCCTGAACATTACCAAAAGACGTCCGTGTCGCATACTGCTTTAGTACGATGTATGATGTATGTATGATGTATGTTACAATTAATAGATAGTTTTGTGCTCTCCAATTGGTCTGCTCTTTCTCATGGGAGACATTTGATTTAGCTCAGATCATTTATCAGTGGTGCGACCATGTTGTGGTCGTTCAATGTAAAAGCTGTTTATTTTTGGTGAGATGTGGGAGAGGGAGGATAAAGTCCTTGTTTGGACCTTATTTTATTTTTATATATAATATACAAATATATATAAAAAGATGTAATCATTTTGAATCGTGTTTCTTTTGCATCAGAGCATGCTGGGTAAATTTTAGTCCCATAATGCCACAATAATGATGACAATTCTATGGTGGAAGTTAATAGATATGATCAGTTGCTTTTTAAAGACCGAGGGAAGTGTTGTAAAAGTCTCAGGATGATGAGTCAGGAGAAAATTCGCAAATATGCATATAAACATGAAAGAGGTCAAGTGAGCAGAGGACTTCATCCGTTTCCTGAACATTACCAAAAGACGTCCGTGTCGCATACTGCTTTAGTACGATGTATGATGTATGATGTATGATGTATGATGTATGTATGATGTATGTTACAGTTAATAGATAGTTTTGTGCTCTCCAATTGGTCTGCTCTTTCTCATGGGAGACATTTGATTTAGCTCAGATCATTTATCAGTGGTGCGACCATGTTGTGGTCGTTCAATGTAAAAGCTGTTTATTTTTGGTGAGATGTGGGAGAGGGAGGATAAAGTCCTTGTTTGGACCTTATTTTATTTTTATATATAATATACAAATATATATAAAAAGATGTAATCATTTTGAATCGTGTTTCTTTTGCATCAGAGCATGCTGGGTAAATTTTAGTCCCATAATGCCACAATAATGATGACAATTCTATGGTGGAAGTTAATAGATATGATCAGTTGCTTTTTAAAGACCGAGGGAAGTGTTGTAAAAGTCTCAGGATGATGAGTCAGGAGAAAATTCGCAAATATGCATATAAACATGAAAGAGGTCAAGTGAGCAGAGGACTTCATCCGTTTCCTGAACATTACCAAAAGACGTCCGTGTCGCATACTGCTTTAGTACGATGTATGATGTATGATGTATGATGTATGATGTATGTATGATGTATGTTACAGTTAATAGATAGTTTTGTGCTCTCCAATTGGTCTGCTCTTTCTCATGGGAGACATTTGATTTAGCTCAGATCATTTATCAGTGGTGCGACCATGTTGTGGTCGTTCAATGTAAAAGCTGTTTATTTTTGGTGAGATGTGGGAGAGGGAGGATAAAGTCCTTGTTTGGACCTTATTTTATTTTTATATATTTGCATCAGAGCATGCTGGGCAAATTTTAGTCCCATAATGCCACAATAATGATGACAATTCTATGGTGGAAGTTAATAGATATGATTTTTAAAGACCGAGGGAAGTGTTGTAAAAGTCTCAGGATGAATTCGCAAATATGCATATAAACATGAAAGAGGTCAAGTGAGCAGAGGACTTCATCCGTTTCCTGAACATTACCAAAAGACGTCTGTGTCGCATGCTGCTTTAGTATGATGTATGATGTATGTATGATGTATGATGAAGAAATTATGTGTAATTACAAAGCATAACTTTCTTTGACAATGTTTACCCAATGGCTCACATAAAAATTCTGTCCTATAAAAATGATTTTATTTAGAAAACCAAATAAAGTTTGTGGAATCTTAGTATTTAGTTCTCAGTAAGTTTGTGACTTTCAAATTATTCTGATGGTTTTTGTTTGTAGAAAAATGAGACTGTAAAGAATGTGCTTTATCACACACCATGTATTAATGTGTGGAGCTTCTGGCAATAATAAAGAATGCCATTTTCTTTATGTGCTTAGTGTAACAAATGCTGCATTCGTGCTCCTCCCCTGAGACGAATTGGTTGGTGTCTGTGTGGTGATGTAGGTGAAATCACAACAATGAAAACTCTTCAATAAAAATACTGTATTTTTTAGTATCAGTGAGTGTGGCAGTGGGGTGTGGTTAGGGCGCCGGCTGCTGGGGAGAGACAGGAGTGTCCCAGCTGGAGGCCAGACAGCTGAACTGAACCAGGTAATCAGTCACATAATAAATGCATGGTGATGGCCTGGTTCTGTTCTCTTGCAGTTGGCTGGGTTCCAGAGGAGACGGAGACGCTTCTTCAGCCACAAAGCAGCGCAGTCTGGAGAGGAGCGAACATCCAACCCTTCGTATTTAAGTCGAACACCTACCCAGGTGAGCTACTGTCTATACGAAGGGTTGGATGTTCGCTCCTCTCCAGACTGCGCTGCTTCGTGGCTGAAGAAGCGGCTGAAGAAGCGTCTCCTTCTCCGTCTCCGTCTCCTCTGGAACCCAGCCTACTGCAGCATGGCAGGAGAACAGACAAAACTCACTTTGCTTGATGAATGTTTTTATCTGGACCTGTTGATGTTTTTGGTCAAGTTCTTGGTCAGCAGGAGCCAAATAGCAGCTTTAAGAAATCAAACCTTGTGTGGTCTTTAGAGTACTGCAAACACAACTTGATTTTGCTCTCATCATCTACTGATTGACAGTCATAAGGAAAGACTTCAAACTATAAAATGTTCCAATTTCTCTTGTTTTACTGAGCAGTGAAAGAACAATTGTTATCATTTGATAATAGCTGTCCTGTATTCAAAAACATTCAAAACAGGAACGTTTTGTGGGACATTTGAACCATGTATGGATACAATTCAACTGGATGTCATAACCAAAATATGAGGGTCAAATTATTCTTCACAAGCAGTTTCGTTTTCATATCTGCTTATAGAATCAGGCTTTGCAACATTCTTTAGCTCGTGCTTCGCTGTCAGACACGGAAAAGAGGCCACTCCTAAACTTTTATTCATTCACAGCTTCAGAGTCGCCAAGAAGGTGTGAAGTTCCATCAGGTAAAACATTTTACATCTTTATCTTAATGGTTAAATGAAATGTGACATTATATATTAACCTTACCACAAAAACACAGGCATCGTGGGTCTTTCTAAATGTGGTCAGATGGATTGTTTTTAGGAGCATATGGATATAATAGTGATTAAGTGATTCTTAGCTTCAATATATTGAAATATAAAAACATAATCAAAAGTATAATTGTATACAAATGATAGATTCTTAGGAACAGTTCTGTGTTTTTCATTGTTTTAGGTACACTGTAATTATGATTTAAGGAATTTGGTTTCCATCTGCAGTGGCAAACCACGTCTGAAAAGTTGGAGAATTTAATTACTTTGTTTATAGCCCTGTTTATTATTTCCTGTCTTAAAGGTCAATTGAGTGAAATGCATTTTATATTTCTTATAAAGTAACTATAATTACAAAAAAAAGAAATATAGTAACTCTTGGTATTTCTCACTTCATGTCACTTAGTATTTTGCTTGTACCAAGAGACTTCATGAAATTTGAATGTTTTTGTTTACCAAAGGCTATCATTTAGTAACATACTTGTTGTTGTTGTACTGTTATTTTTAATTAGTTTAGAAATTGAATTGTATATAAATGTATTGCCAAAGCTGCAGCTTATTTTGCCAAGTTACTCTTCACAACCTTTTCCAGAGGTTCTCTGAATAACAAGGTAGAGCTGTTCTACAGTAGATGGTAAAGTGGAAGTCAGAGCTGAACACAGTATATTACATCATAATCAGAATGACACACCTGAGGATTACATAGCTAAGAGGAAATGAATGTGAGTGAAAACGCAGTGTATGGCGCATGTATATAGCACCTTTGCATTTTCCACATAAACAGAAATATATTTTTTATTAGAATAATATTTGTATTTGCTTAATTAGTGGTCACTGGTAGAAACCAAGAAGACAGAGGTTTGAATTCAAAGATGCTTCCTATTTTCTCATGAACAAGTTTTTCAAGAAGGCGCTTCAGAATCTAATCAGTTCATCTACTAGAAGACAAATGTGGTGCATGAATGGAGTTTTCAGACATGCGCTCATAATGAATTGGTGGTTAAAGAAATTAAAGTTTTTTGCTTTGCTCTGACTTTTGTGTTCACAGGTTCCTTGTTCACTGTGTGTGGCTAAACATCCAACATCCAATGGCAGCACGCCCCGAGACAACCTGGAACAGTGGTCTTTGCGACTGCTTTGAGGACACAAGTACTTGTAAGAATCAATACCACAACTTAAATAATGTGTTTTTTTGTTTTGGAATTAAAGGCCTTTTTCATTAAAATAACTCTTTTGTTGTGTCTGTTTTTTTTCAGGCTGCTATGGTTTCTGGTGCTGCCCTTGTCTTGCCTGCACGGTTTCGGGAAAGTTTGGAGAGAACCGTTGTCTCCCATTATGTGACATATTCAGCCCCGCCATAGTAGCAGCCTGTGGAGTACCTGTATTTGTGCCTCCTGCAGTCCTGTCTCTAAGGGTTGCCATGCGAAACAGATATCGTATCAAGGTATGATGTATGTAAAGCCAATGTATAATGTATTTTACATGACAAATTTCATAAAAGTTAACTTTTAACTATATATTTTTCTTTGGTTTTCTGCAGGGTTCTATCTGTAAGGACATCGCAGTTTCATGTTTCTGTCTGTGGTGCTCCTGGTGTCAGATGCATCGTGAGTTAAAACATCAGCAGAAAGCTCCCACTGTCGTCGTCATACAGCCTGCTCCAGTGATGATGGCTCCTGCTCCAGTGATAATGGCTCCTGCTCCAGTGATGATGGCTCCTGCTCCAGTGATGATGGCTCCTGGTTACCATTCTAATGCTGGTTTTGTCGGCCAACCAGGAGTTGTTACAGTTAATAGATACTAAGTTTTGTGGTCTCCAATTGGTCTGCTCTTTCTCATGGGAGACATTTGATTTAGCTCAGATCATTTATCAGTGGTGCGACCATGTTGTGGTCGTTCAATGTAAAAGCTGTTTATTTTTGGTGAGATGTGGGAGAGGGAGGATAAAGTCCTTGTTTGGACCTTATTTTATTTATATATATTTGCATCAGAGCATGCTGAGCAAATTTTAGTCCCATAATGCCACAATAATGATGACAATTCTATGGTGGAAGTTAATAGATATGATTTTTAAAGACCGAGGGAAGTGTTGTAAAAGTCTCAGGATGAATTCGCAAATATGCATATAAACATGAAAGAGGTCAAGTGAGCAGAGGACTTCATCCGTTTCCTGAACATTACCAAAAGACGTCGGTGTCGCATACTGCTTTAGTACGATGTATGATGTATGTATGATGTATGATGAAGAAATTATGTGTAATTACAAAGCATAACTTTCTTTGATAATGTTTACCCAATGGCTCTTTGAAGGACTTTAAAACCCAAGTAGATTTGTGTCACTATATGTAGATTTTAATTTTTTATATGCTACAAAAATCACATAAAAGTTGCAAAAATTCTGTCCTATAAAAATGATTTTATTTAGAAAACCAAATAAAGTTTGTGGAATCTTAGTATTTAGTTCTCAGTAAGTTTGTGAATTTCAAATTATTCTGATGGTTTTTGTTTGTAGAAAAATGAGACTGTAAAGAATGTGCTTTATCACACACCATGTATTAATGTGTGGATGAATAAATGATGGCTCCTGCTGGTTTTGTGAGACAACCAGGAGTCTCTGTGATTTTAATGTGAGCTGTGTGGCTTCTCATTGGTCTATTGAGTCTGGTGAAGGAAATTCAGCTTGTACTGTTTGTTTTGTATGTTTGTCAAAGATTTAATAAATTGGAATTGTGTCCCCTTTTCGTCAGAATATGCTGAATGAGTTTCAGTTTCTTAATTGTTTTCCAAAGTTCTTGGGGAAATCTCTTAAATTCAGTTCTCAGTTTTTTAAACCAACATTCAGTCAAGGATGAGGGAGACATTTGTAGTCCTTTCAAATCTTTATTCTTCCATAAGTAATTTTAGGAACTGAGTGTGGTCTTTAATTAAAGAACTAATAAAGTTGTGTTAGAATAGAGAGTACATTACTGCTCAGTTTCTACATAAATACTTCTCTGGTTTTGACATGTGTCAAGAGACACAGACACAGACGCACAGACGGATGTATCCGGTAATTTTTCAAAATAAAATAAAAATGTATTAATTCTTTCTGTGCGGTCCGGTACCAAATGACCCACGGACCGGTGGTTGGGGACCACTGTTATAAGGGATATTTTCTGATTAAAGTTAAATGTATTTCCTAAATGGATAATAAAATTAAAACATTTAATTAAAGATTATATTGCTTTTGTTGTTGACTTGTAGCATCAGGAAGGGAAGACTTTTAAATGTCAAGTCAGACGGTATCTAGTAGTGATGTTATGTGCTGTGCCGAGGCTTTGGTGTTCCAGAAGGACTGAGCCCTTCATTTACTTGATGATGAGCCCTTTACCAGAACTATGAAGCTAGGAGTGCCTGCCTTCACAAAAAACCTGTTCACAGAAAACAGAAGACAGTGAGTCAGGAAATGAGTGGGAAGGAAGTAAATGTCAAGAAAGAAACCTTTACACCATGGTACAAATATATTCCTTAACAGACAATAGAATAATTAACATATTACTGGTTGCTTAACAAGGAAACACCATACAGCAGGATTGTTAAAGCAATTTGCATGGTTAGAAACTGGTTAAACTGTAAACTGGTTGCACAAACTCAAATGTCATGAAACACAATTGCCTAGGTCAGGGGTCTGCAACCCGCGGCTCAGGAGCCACATGTGGCTCTTTAACCCAGACATGGGCAAACTACGGCCCGCGGGCCATACACGGCCCGTTAGGCTTTTTAATCCGGCCCGCCGACTCGCCGTGTGGAACTGCTTGATGAAGATATAGTCAGCGAGTTAAACAAAAAGGCGGAGTCCTTTAAGTTATATTCACTAGCACTGGATGAAAGTAACGACATAAAAGACACTGCTCAGCTCCTAATTTTTATCCGAGGGATTAATGACAGTTTTGAGATAACGGAGGAGCTTTCGAGCATGGAATCGCTGAAGGGGAAAACGCGAGGAGAGGACTTGTATGAACAGGTGTCTGCTGTCATCGAGAGAATGAAGCTGCCTTGGAGTAAACTTGCCAGTGTCACCACGGATGGATCGCCAAATTTAATTGGAAAAAACGTCGGGCTGCTGAAAAGAATCCAGGATAAAGTGAAAGAAGAAAACCCTGACCAGGATGTAATTTTTCTTCACTGCATCATTCATCAAGAATCTCTGTGTAAGTCTGTATTGCAGCTTAATCATGTCGTGGATCCAGTTGTAAAACTCGTTAACTTCATATGAGCAAGGGGAGCTGCAATTGGAGCTGATCGATCTTCAGTCTGACTCCGTCTCACAGGAGAAGTTCAAGTCTCTTGAACTGAATGACTTTTACGCTTCACTTAACGAAGCCACGTTTCCAAACCTCCGGAGGACGGCACAGAAGATGCTGGCATTGTTTGGCTCGACCTACGTGTGTGAGCAGACTTTCAGCGTCATGAACATCAACAAAGCCCGTCACAGATCCCGGTTAACTAACCAACACCTCAGATCTATCCTGAGAATTGCCACAACAAAACTAACTCCAGACTTTGATGCACTGGCAAAAAAAGGGAGACCAACAACACTGTTCCCACTGAAATGTGAGTTTCTCTACTGTGTTATGAAAAAAATGCATATGGAAAGTTTGGAGGAGCGTCTTTTAATTAAGAGCAATGTGCGCATTTACGCACAGCAGCGGTACAGTAGCTTAATTAACACGCCGCACATCGCTCTCAATTTAAAGACCCTTTTCTAGTTTCTGCTGCAGGCAGGATATTTAATACAGTCTATCTCTCAGGACAATCCGTCCATTATTTTGCGGGGTTTAAAACAATTAGAAATTATTGAGCTTGAGTATTTCGTTGGGTAATAATATGTTTTGAATGTTGAAAGTGATCTTTTTCCATGATCTTTTTCCAGTAAATGTTGATTTCTTTAACTTTGCACCTTCAATTGAAATGTATAAAAAACAGACGCAATCTCCAGGTTTGATAAATTACATTGCGTGTCCAAATGCTCCTGGCCCGGCCCCTCTGTAATCTAGGCCTAGGTAATCTAATAAACCATATTAACTACAAAAGGTTGTGTGAGCATGTAAACACTAACATTACTCGAAACTGAACTCTTCGGCTGCTATTTCTTTACACACACTATCAAAAGACTAATCAAAAAGAAGATATTTCTTGGTGGCCATGGTATGAATCAAAATGTAATCTCACTTAATGGAAAACAGACGTATGGATGGATTTAACAGATTTATTTCAATACTATTTCTCCAATATCTTGTATGCCACAATTATCTTAGACAACACAAACCAACAGTTTGACAGATGCTACTTCTGATGAGAGCTCTGGTGAATTCCCGGAGGTCTTTTCAGCCTGTGTGGTTACGCGCGCAATGGCGAAGTCAGAGTTGGATGCGTTATCTGACAGTTGTGGTGACGTCAATTTGAAGGTTCCGTCTCTGTCGGATTGTCAACTGTCAGTTTCACGTAGTGAGCTTTTGTATGAGCAACGGAGTGATCCCTCCCTTAAAGAGTTGTTTGATCGTGTATTGTCTGCCTCTGAAATAAATAGTACGGCCAGTGGTTATTTCTTGCAGAATGAGTTGTTCAGGAAATGGATTTCCTTGGGTGGTGATATTGTTGGAGAGGCCGTTTTCCAGTTGGTGATGCCGGCTAAATTCCGCTCCCTGGTGCTCAAAGTGGCCCATGATGATAGTGGACACTTTGGCGTAAGAAAAACGTATCTGAACGTCCTTAAACATTTTTTTTAGCCGCAGGTGAAAAGAGTACATTAAAACATGCCATGTATGCCAGTTTACGGGGGAAGCCGAATCAGGGCATTACGCCTGCGCCACTTCAACCTATCTCTGCTATAAATGAACCGTTTGAACATCTCATTGTGGACTGTGTAGGGCCGTTACCGTGCTCTAAATCGGGTTGTAAATATCTCTTGACAGTTATGTGTCAAAGTACCAGGTATCCCGCTGCGTACCCGTTGAGGTCAATTACTACGAAGGCTGTGGTAAAAGCGTTGACACAATTTATATCTGTATTTGGTATCCCGAAAATTGTTCAAAGTGATAAGGGGTCTAATTTTTCATCGCACATGTTTGCACAAGTCTTAAGGGTTTTGCGCATAACTTGTCCCTGACACAAACAATTTTTAAGGGAAGAACATCATCTAAACTTTAACCTTTAAGCACATAAAATCATATGGCAGAAAATTACTGAAACCTACAAGCAAGTTGCAAATGTTGCACTTACTATTTAGCGCAAAATGTATTAAGTACAAGTCCCTGTTTCATTCTCTTTGGTGGTTCGTTGTCGGTGAATAGTAATTGCAGATATATTTTTGGACCTCACTCTAGCAGCCCACTGATAGTTTTGACTTCTGGTCTCCATCTGAACATTTAAATTTGTTTATTTTTCTTTGGATTTGCACTTATTTTTTTAACTTTGAAAAAATCTTAGATTCTAACTTTAGGACTAATAATGAAACCATATATTTATACAGCTTGAAATGACATCTGTTTCAAAGCTAACAAATTGTAACATTTATGAAGGTTTAACTAAGTGAGTTGAACTTCAGAACAAAATCAAATTTAAACTCCCTTTTTTTTAACTAAATTTAAAATGCTTATGTTGAAAATGAAACAAACTAAAACATTCCTGTCCTCTAAGGCTATGAAACTTGCATACAGTATATGCCAAGTCTGCCTCTATTCATCATGGTCAAGAACAGAGCGTATTTCTGCCCAAACTGCAGGATCCAACATCACATGCCGCTTTGTAACTGGTTGAGGCTCTGGGACCAGTCTGAGAACATCTTCTGTCCGATACCAGAGCACATCATCTCTCATTGGCCAGAAAAACCTGTTTTTGCCAACACGACTCATTGTTTTTACCAAAGCACAGTTGTCAGAGCCAACATCCTGTATAACGCCTGAGTAAGGCTCCCCATCTCTCAACCTTCTTTAAAGGCATCTTCCAGCTTTGCATTTGTTGCATGAAGATGTCTGTAGACCTTCAACCTTGTCTTCGCAAACTTTTTTCTTCCTCTTCTTCTCTGTGTGTGGTTTTCAGGTGACGGGAAGTTAGGTGTTTCAGGTGGCTCAGAGGAGTTGTCAAGTGAGACATGTTCTGGGTCAATAAGAATGTCTTCTGCTGACTGTGGTGGGGTTGTTCCAGCCATACATCTCTCTACTACAGCTACTCTTTTCAACTTCCTGCGTCTGTTTTGTTGAGATGTTCGCCATTGTCTCCTAGTTTTTCTTTGCTCTCTCTTGGCAAATTCTGACACAACACCTCGTTCCTTTTTGTTCAGGTATCTTTCTCTGTCTTTCCTGAGAGACTCCTGGTATTTAACCTGGTCTGATTTAATCCTTTCTCTGTAAGCTTTTGATCTTTCTGATGTGGTTTTACATGCCATCTTAAAGAACAAGAGAAGGTGTCAACACCAGCAATGGAAATTAATGTTGTGGAAATTATGTTAAATGTTTTGTCACATTTTAAAAAGAATCTCATGATATATTAGCATGCTAACATCTGCTTTAGAGCTAGCATTACATAAACACAAAATAGACAATACCAAATGTTGATTTTCTTATTATTTCTACATTTAAAGGATATATGAGCTATTTGGAAATGACAGCCAATAAACATATTTTCGATTTACCACATATTTACCTTGATTTTATCTTAGATCAGTTCCCTCATACCTGTCAACATTGGAATTTCAAAATAAGGGAAATCGTCCAAGCACAAGCACGCGAAGAGGCACAAAAACATACACTGTCAATGAGTTCATTTGTGACAAGAACTGTGTCGGAGGCAAACCAAGTGACCAAAGCTGAGGGAAAGATGTCGATGCTTTGCGCCAAAAATAATGTAGCCTTCAGCTTCTGCAATGATTTCAGTCGCAGTGTAGCGGACATGTTTCCCGCCTCTGCCATAGCAAGAAAGTCCTTGTGGGGAAAACAAAAGCCTCAACTCATAAAAACTCATCAAACATCAAATAAATTGATAACTAATAAATAAAATACATAAATATTATAAACATGTCTATACAAGTAATACATACTTTAAATAAACATGTATTTCCTGAATGTATATACCTGTCCCTTATGTGGACGGAGTCCGCCAAAAAACTTCCCTTATTTTGAAATTCCAATGTTGACAGGTATGGATATTCCTTCATCATTCCTTCATATGGCCTTCAATAACACACCCCTAATGCAGTAGGATGCCCATTTACAAAGAAAAAAAGTGTTATATGGTTAAAGAATTTTTCATTTGGCAAAGATCCTTTAGATCTGTAATAAATATAGCTGGTGTGAGACAAGAAAATAAACACGACAAGAAAAAAAAAAAAGTCTAAATCAAATTGGTGATAGACTTAGCATAGAAAAACTGTTTTCAGATGATTTTATAGATGTTCTAGTTTTTAATACTTCACCCACACACTGTTTTTGTTAACATCTACTAGAATCCAGTCTGCACAAAACCGCCATTTTAAAATAACTGAAGGCCCTGTCATACATATCCGTATGGCGGACAATATACGAAAAACAGCCCACAATTAGTCAGAGTCCAAATACGTCCAACTTTTCATCAGAAAGTGAACATATACAGATACGCATGTCTAACCTATTGATAGCGCATCACTTCCTAATACAAAATGTATCAGACGAATGCCCAACGAATGCATAACTTCTACAAAAATATGGCGTATACAAAATATCGGCAACACGCTGGTTTACGTTGATATAAGGTAAGGCATAAGTATTATTAAGTAAATACCTACGTAAATACGTTAGAGGTACGTAAGATATAGGCTACGTCGGCTGACGGTGAACCCTACAGCCAATTTATTGATAACGAGTGGATAATCTATTCGTAACCCATGTTAAGCTTATGCCTGACGACGGAGTAATTTATTAAACGTGTTTCTACAGTTCAGCTAGCGTTTTGGGAGCTTATTGGGGTTTGAATATAGTATATAGGGTCCCTGTGAGTAGCTCATCCTCACTTCTTCACAGCACATCTTAATGAATACATCAACCCGAAGAGCATGGAGGATGCTGAGAGGCTGCGACAAGAATACATTTTAGCCGTTCTCCAGCATCAGCATGACGTTGACCAAATGGCACTTTTCCAGCTCCGTTGGCCAGACGCTCTGATACGTTTTGTATAAGTAAGTGATACGCTATCAATATGTTGGACATACGTATAATAATTTGTTATGTATACGTCGGCTACAACACCGCTATGGAAAAGTTGGACGTATTTGGACTCTGACAAATTTTTAGCTACTTTTCATATACGCCGGCATACGTTTCTGCCATACGGAGCTGTGTGACAGGGCCGTATGTCTGGCGTGTTCAGCGTATCGTCTGCGTCCTTCAAACGATCACAAATTACCCTTCGTTTATATCAACGTATTGCCGATATTTCGTATACGCCAGCATACGTTTCTGCCATACGGATATGTGTGACAGTCAAAATATATGACACTTCTGTAAAAATAAACTGTCTACACACCTTCACATGAGGTAATATTAAGGGACATAAAATGTCAGTGTTAGAGTCCATGTTCACTTTCATTTTTCATTTTCAGCAGTCTGTACCCGACAATGGCAAAGAATCCAGCCATTCCTGCCAGTAGAAAAAAAGACATCAATTTACATAGATGACTTACTAAAACAAAGTCAGAGTGTAAAATCTGTAACAAGAACAGTGGGGTGCACTCAAAGGTTGACTAAATGTGTACAGATTTCTTTGGATGGAATGTAAGGATGTAAAATGTAAGCGTGCTCCCAAGTGTCCTGCCTCTCTTCAGCTCCTACAGCGCGCACAGTGTGTAGCTAACGTAGCAAAATACTTGAGTGGATAACGGCATCTAAATTTATCTAGAATCCCCGGGCTGATCTCGCTGGTAAATTGGCTAGCGTGCCGTTTGCAAATTACTTGATAAACAAATGTCACAAAGCAAACAATGCCAGATACATGCAGTGCAGCTAAGTTAATGTTAATACAAGACAGACGCATCCTGGTTAGACTGATACTGAACTAACAAAAGACAGGACCCACCCAAATGTTTTAGCATCCTGATCAAAACAAAAGATAGGACACACCCAAATCTTGATCAAACTGTCTAACATACTGAGACAGAATACTCTGTTTACATAACTATTACCTTACAAGCATCAAAGGGCAGTTTGGCCCGGCCCCCTGTGTTTCTTTCCTCACCTCGCCTCCAAACCAAATTGTATAAAATGCCTATGTGTCTTCTTCCAACCTGTGCCCTTCCATAGACTACTCTGTATTCTGTGAAACTGGTGCCATTTGTGGCAGCAAATAAATGCACAAAGACAACTCTGTCTCTATCACCATGTATTTGATTTTATATACATCTCTCCAGAGTAAAGCAGGAAAACTTCCACAACAGTGTACTAAGAGAAGTATCCGAACCGAGACACAGCATCATAACTGCCCCGAGTCCAAAAGAGGCGTGGCAGTGGCGAAACCCATGTGACACAGATACTAGAAATTGTTTCTGACATGTTTTTAAACCACCTTTGGTTAAATTATGGACACCGGTGTCATTAATAACAAGGATTTTATGAGAAATAGTACATTTAACAACATACTTTCAGACAGTCAATTCTGATAATTTGATACAAGTGTTTAATGTCAAACAACTTAGCTTGATTGTGTAACCATTAGGGCACAAGATGGCACAAGATGTACTTATCCACTGGGACAAATGGATTCTCCTTTGCTTTTCGCATGAACTTCGACTCATTCTCCTTATAATCAGACATCTTAACTAAATAGAAAAGAAAGGGAAAGTTATGTATTGGTCCAACTTGGACTTTATAGCATTCTAGCTCATTCAGTATGGGATTCATACATTGTTAGACCCATATTAAATGCGGTGTTAACGCTTTATTAAAGTTGTGGATAAGCTTGAAGTTTAAGCCTACAAATTCATAACCCAAGCTGTTTTTTAAGTCAAGTGTTGTGGTGGAAATTCTGTGAACAAAGATGATCAAAAGACACAAAGTGAGTATTTTATTGATAAAAAGGCCTTCTGCAGAAAGGAACAGAGCATACAGCACAAAGGTCTGTCAAGCAATGATCCCATGTGAAGAGTGTGATCTTGTCTGTGCACACCTCAGGTGACCCATAGGGGTCAAGAATAGGAGAAGGGAAAAGTACTGTTGCAACTAGTTAAGACCGGAAGTGGCTTTAATCAGTTTGGCCATTGTCTGCCACATTGTCTGTTGGACACAGCCCCACTTCCTCCTCAACAGCTGGCTGCTTTCTCCCACAATAAACACCTAGGTAATAAAAAGGTCACACCTTCACCCCGTACCATTTTTCTAAACAAAACAGTAAAGCAAATCAGTGTATTTCCGTAACACTCACTGTTCAGATCTAATGCTAATACCACATGAATTGCTCAGAGGTTAAACATGAATGGCAGAGGGAATATATATTCTGCATATAGTAAGAAATATAAACTACTGTGTCATGCTACGTTATACAATTTTGAAGTGGTTTAGATATTAGATAGCAAAGGCAACATGACATAAACACCCCCACGAGGAATAACTTTACAGTTTTAAAATCGCATAAAACCTCCATTAGCCTACGACATAGGTGGCTGAATGTATTCTTACCTGTTTTAATGAGTGTGTCGCCAATTAAACCATCTATAAATAAATTATCCTTAGGACTCTTAAGAGCCTCAGATCGCACGGACTGTATGGCGGTAGTAGTTCGCCGTCTGCTAAGTGCTTTGCATTGAGGTGATATTTCAGGCTTGATGTTCTCTGATGGTTCGAACATTCTTTGCATCAACAGTTACATCCGGGAGTTTATTAAATGTAAACTTTCCATTCACTGGGCCAAGTAACGTTTTCTCATCCGCTTCCAACATGTTGACGAGGCTGCTGTGGCCACGCCGGTTGACGTAAAGAGTCAAGGGGCATCTAAGAGCACGATTAATCTGCATTAATGTTTTTGTTGCTTTATTTTTCTGTGATTAATTAATCGAAATTAACGCGCTAATTTGGCAGCCCTAATTGTAATTACTTCATCTGTCGATATAACTGGCCATGTCTAGTCATAAAGCTAGATAACCGTCTCTGTGAGCGTCGTCGCGAGAAGGCTAGCCGTGCTCCATCTGCGTCCTCCCGCTTCACTCAGTCCTCTTCCCGAGAATGAGCCCTGAACCTCCGTCGCCCCTTTCTCTGCCACCAGCTCTTCTACATCCGCCTCACTTGGATAAGAGCTAATGCACCTGGGTCGGGCCCACCTCTCGCCAGCTGAACGTCTCCGAAGGATACATCTACATGCGCATGCATCTACTGCGGTCAAGCCAGTCCACTTCCCCTACAACACCCCGGCCAAGTATGGAGTTTGAAGCCATCCTGTGTTGGGACCTTCAATCTCTTTCCTTACATGCACTCTTTTACATCAGAGCATGCTGGGTAAATTTCAGTCCCATAATGCCACAATAGTGATGACAATTCTATGGTGGAAGTTAATAGATATGATCAGTTACTCTTTAAAGACCGAGGGAAGTGTTGTAAAAGTCTCAGAATGATGGATCAGACAAAAGACTAATGTTCTTAGTCTTTTGGTAATGTCCATTTGTGTTTATTAGGACTCAAATGTCAGAAACTGGGTCACACAGACAAAACTCACTTTGCTTGATGAATGTTTTTATCTGGACCTGTTGATGTTTTTGGTCAAGTTCTTGGTCAGCAGTAGAGCCAAATAGCATTAAGCATAGCATTTGATTAAGAAATCAAACCTTGGGTGACCTCTTAGAGCAGGTGTTTTATTGCGCCTGTACATTTTTTAATTATGAAAAAAAAAAAAAAAAATTAGATTTTTGGAATGCTTAGAATCTCGTCTATTTTAATATGGAGATGAAAATCACAACAGCGGTACAATCAGCTCCTCAAACTTGCAAGTACACTCAAAATCAAAATCATAACTTTGAGCCCACTTACCTATAAAGCCTCATAAATATCCTCTTTTCAGCAATATTTTTTTCGTTTTTCTTTCGTTAGATGTGTCAATTCCCTTGGTTTGTTTTTTCAAAAGAAGAAGAAAATGTATTTATACTTCACTTACTCTGTGTGATTACTACTAACAGGGAATATGAGTATATAATAGATAAATAGATAAAAATAACATTAATTAATAAATATTATAATATGTACAGTACATGTACATATTGCACAGTTGGTGTACGCCTGGTGTTACTCTTAGTACTCTTGTTACAAACCTGTCTAATAAATTTAGTTTTTATCCCTTTTTATCTGAAATTTGGTGGTGAACTTGATAACACTTGGTTCTATGTTTCTATTGTGTATTTCAGCTCGGGCCTACCAGCTATACCCATTTTCAGACATCTTTTTCAACAAAGAAATTCTGGCGGAGTATATTTTCTTCAAATTCCGTATATTCAGACCACTATTACTCAGTGCCAGAAGCACTTGGAGTGATTCTTCACTGTTTTGCAAGAACAATAAGAGAGTCATCTTTTGAATGAGCCCAAAATCATGCAGCTGGTGCAAATAGTTGAAGAGCAGCTTTCAATTTACTTTGTGTATGTCGTTTGTAGGTATTTTCGGGTAAATTCGCCCACCTTCTAAGATGGAGTACTGCAAACACAACTTGAATAACTTAATTTTGCTCTCATCATCTACTAAAGGGAAGACTTAAATAAAAAATATATACATTATAATGGTGGAAAAAGATGAAGAACTCGGAGCTTGAATGTCGAATCAAAACGGCAGTCTTCTAGTTAAATCGATATATTTATTAACGTGATAAGTCAAACATAGAAAATACTCTCAGCTGAGGACACAATTCGCATCGCCGTTTCCACAGACTGAATGGCTAAGATACATCCAGGTTGCTGTCTCACGGGTCCGCTCAAAGTGTGTACAAAGAGTTGTAAAACATCACATCTAACACATGGAGTAGGCGTTGTCCTTCTCCTCATTGGTCCCCGTTGGCGCCATCACGCTCCTCCGTCAGCAGTCAGAAAGTGATGGTTTGTTGACCTGTTCTCTTAAAGGGGAAGTGCCCCTATTGTGTTTACAGTCCATATTGTGTTTGTAATACATACAGTGCAGAAAATGCATAATAGTGCAGAAATACATTCATAGAGGTAGACAAATACATATGATAGTCTTTCAAGTGTGGATTAATACAATCAGGAGTAATTTACTTCACAATTATAAAGTTCATTCTAATTTTCTAATTTATTTTCTTTAACTGAACAGTGAACACACACAATTGTTATCCTTTTATAATAATTGTACTGTATTCAAAAACGTTTTGGGACATTTGAAACATGTCTTGATACAATTCAATTGGATGTCATAACTAAAATATGATGGTCAAACTATTCTCCACAAGCAGTTTAGTTTTCATTACTTTCTGACAATAGAATCAGGTTTTGCAACACTGTTTGTGTTTTGCTGTCCGGCATGCAAAAGAGGCCACTCCTAATCCATGACACAAACTTTTATTCATTCACAGCTTCAGAGTCGCCAAGAAGTTCTGACGTTCCATCAGGTAAAACAAGTTACATCTTCATCTTAATGGTTAAATTAAATGTGACATTATATATTAACCTCACTACAAAAACACAGGCATCGTGGGTCTTTCCAAATGTGGCCAGGTGGATTGTTATTAGGAGCATATGGATATAATAGTGATTAAGTCATTCTTATCTTAGCTTCAAAATATTTAAATATAAAAACATCATTAAAGTATAATTTTATAAAAATGATAGATTCTTAGGAACAGTTCATTGTTCATTTTTCATTGTTTTAGGTACGCTGTAATTATGATTTAAGGAATTTGGTTTCCATCTGCAGTGGCAAACCACGTCTGAAGATTTAGAGAGTTAAATTACTTTGTTTATTGCCCTGTTTATTATTTCCTATGTGTTAAAAGTCAATTGAGTGGAATGCATTTTATATTTCTTATAAAGTAACTATAATTACCAAAAAAATAAATATAGTAACTTTTGGTATTTCTCTGTCACTTCATCAAATTCTTACCAAAGGCTATGATTTAGTAACATACTTTTGGAAGTTGTACTGTTATATAGTTTTCATTAGTTTATAGTTTAGGGATCGACACACAGTAAATGGTGCATGTAGCACCTTCGCATTTTCCACATAAACAAACATTTATTTGTTTATAAGCAATTTAATTAGAATAATATTTGTATTTGCTTTATCAGTGGTCACTGGTAGAAACCAAGAAGACAGAAGGTTTGAATTCAAAGATGCTTCCTATTTTCTCATGAAAAGGTTTTTCAAGAAGGCGCTGAATTATATACTGAGTTAGTGGTTAAAGACATACAAGATATGAGCTTTCTGTAATAATGTTGTTTACCAAAATTCTTGTTTTTTGCTTTGCTCTGACTTTTGTGTTCACAGGTTCCTTGTTCACTGTGTGTGGCTAAACATCCAACATCCGATGGCAGCACAACCCGAGACAGACTGGAACGCTGATCTCCTTGACTGCTTTGAGGACATAAGTACTTGTAAGAATCAATACCACAACTTAAATAATGTGTTTGTTTGTTTTGGAATTAAAGGACTTTTTCAGCAAATAACTCTTTTGTTGTCTCTGTTTGTTTTCAGGCTGCTATGGTTTCTGGTGCTGCCCTTGTCTTGCCGGCACAGTCTCAGGAAAGTTTGGAGAGAGCCGTTGTCTCCCATTATGTGACATATGCACCACCTCCGCAACAACAGCAGCCTGTGGAATACCTCTCGTTGTGCCTCCTGCAGTCCTGTCTCTAAGGGTTGCCATGCGAAACAGATATCATATCAAGGTATGATGCACGTAAAGCCAATGTATAATGTATTGTACATGACAAATTTCATAATAGTTAACATTTTCTTTGGTTTTCTGCAGGGTTCTATCTGTAAGGACATCGCAGTTTCATGTTTCTGTCTGTGGTGCTCCTGGTGTCAGATGCATCGTGAGTTAAAACATCAGCAAAAAGCTCCCACTGTCATCGTCATGCAAAATCCAGGCATTATTCAAATGCAGCCTGCTCCAGTGATGGTGGCTCCTGCTCCAGTGGTGGTGGCTCCTGCTCCAGTGATGATGGCTCCTGCTCCAGTGATGGTGGCTCCTGCTCCAGAGATGGTGGCTCCTGCTCCAGATGGTGGCTTCTGCTCCAGTCATGGTGGCTCCTGCTCCTGCTGCTTTTGTGAGCCAACCAGGAGTCTCTGTGATTTCAATGTGAGCTGTGTGGCTTCTCATTGTCTATTGTGTCTGGTGAAGGAAATTCAGCTTGTGCTATTTTCCCTTGTATATTTATTTGCATTTCACTTTGCATTGTGTCCCCCGTCAGAGTAGGGGACCCAAATAGTTTTCCAAATAATCCAAATGATACCTTGATTCCAAATGTCTATTGTAATAATATTACTTGTTGACTCTTGAGTCAAACGATTGTAATTTTAGTCTCAACTTCTCCTGTTAAAAATTAGAGAAATCCTAATGTATGAATTTCTATCCCAAAACTTTTTTCTGTGAAGCTCATATAAATGTTCAGAGTTGGTTTTACAAAACTCTCTAAATTGCACAAACTTGTTCACACAAAATCGCTAATTTGTCTAATTGAGGGATTCTTCACTGTTTTGCAAGAACAATAAGAGAGTTATCTTTTGAATGAGACCAAAATCATGCAGCTGGTGCAAATGGTTGAAGAGCAGCTTTCAATTTACTTTGGGTATGTCGTTTGTAGATATTTTTGGGTAAATTTGCCCACACTGTAAGAGGTTAACGAGGAAACACCAGACAGCAGGATTTTTAAAGCAATTTGCATGGTTAGAAACTGGTTGAACTGTAAACTGGTTGCACAAACTCTAATTACAATTATCTCATTAAACATAATTGCCTGCGTAATCTAACCAGAATAACTACAAAAAATTGTGTGGGCATTTAAACACTAACATTACTCGAAACTGAACTCTTCGGCTGCTATTTCTTTTACACACACTATCTAAAGACTAATCAAAAAGAAGAGAATTCTTGGTGGCCATGGTATGAATCAAAATGTAATCTCACTTAATGGAAAACAGACTTCGTATCGATGGATGTACCTTTTATGCTGCAACACTTTAAAAGTGACGTCTCTGGGTTTACTTAAAAGTGTAAAGTGTCTCCTTGACCTCATCTTCAAAGTACAGCTAGAAAGTAAGGAGGGGTCAAATGAGGTTAGTTAGGATTAAAAATGTATTGTAAACATTTCATCTGTCGACATAACTGCCCTGTTTTTGTAAATGAAATATAATGTTACGGCCAGAGCCCTACCCCAGTACATGTTTTGTTGATGTCCTTCTCCTTCTCCTTCTGTGCCCTCTGCTGGTTTCTCTGTTTGTATGTCTGTGGCATGAGCGTGTCTGCCTCCCTCTCCAACTCCACCTGCACACCTGTTCTTCGTTGCCATCAGCCCACCTGCCTCCTATCAAGTCATCTACTCAGCAATCTTCTCCAGTTTGTGCTCTGCTGATCGTCAGATTGTTGTTTCCACTCTAAGTGGTAGTTGAGTTTAGTGATGGGAAAATGAAGCTTTTGTGAAGCACTGAACCACTTCAGCCAATTGTTTCGGAAATGGGTTCATTACTTGAAGTTTCAGGTACAGGGACCTCTACTGGCGAAGTGCAAGGCTGCAGTGGATTTAAAGTATCTTTGCCTTGAAAATTCTTTGACGCACACATCTAAGACTGAATATCATGCTCTATTTATTTAAAAATAAAGATTGATGATTGTGTGTATGCGTTATTGAGAAGAGAGTGCTGGGAGGAAAATGTGGGCTTATCAGGCTTTAAATGATAGTACAGTTTAAGATTGGATAGAGATAAGGGAAATAAAATGCAACAGATGGCCATTGGTTGGATACGAACCACGGGCTGCTGCAGCAAGCCTTTTACTGAGGGAACACCTGCTCTACGAGCTGCGCCACTGGGGCTGTGCATTTGTTATGTGGGATGTAAATTATTCTTTCAACAGTCCAAAGCGCAGCATCACTGCTCCCACTGAGTGCAACACTGTTCCCATTATAGGAGAGTTAAAACATGTATTACACAGTATTCATGTTAATAAGCTCAATTTTTCAATAAATTCAGTCAATTAAAGTTGATAACATTTTCTAACTCACTTTAGTTGATGTGTTAACAAGCCCAATAACTTATTTGTTTAACAAGCTTACAAAATAAATGAAACCTCACTAATAGAAAGCTGTGATGGAGGCAGCCACCCTCACCCCCTCACCCCTTTAGGCATATTCAATTATCAAGCATTATTTATCTTCATTGTTTTGTTATTTTAGGGAATATACCTCAAAAGTATGAGTGGCCCAGCCCTTCGTATATTTTTCTATATGTGGCCCCTAGTGAAAAAGGTTTGGACACCCCTGAGCTAGTCCCTTAGCTGCATCCCTTGTAATAATTAATAAACCTCTGTTGATTATAATACATGTAATTCATCCAATCCACATTCTTATTGATAGTTACCCACCATAAAACAATGATTCCATCCTGCTCCAATTTGATCTCTTGCCTTGAACTCATCTGGCACTTTCTGGGACACTCCTATTGCATCTTTGTATGCTGTGGATCTGAAACTCCCCCCAGGTGCTGTGCTTCTCTTCTGTGTCCCAAACACAGTTCCATGTCCTCCAAACAATGTTCCAACTGAGTTCAACCCTGCAAGAGTCTTAGAGTGTCTATCTTCTCATTTACATATTGTTGCTTAACTACACTCCCTGATTGTGCTGCCTTCTTGGCTTACTCATCTGCTTTTCTGTTACTTACTGAATACTTCGGTCATTGTCACTACAGAAATTTTGTCTCATTTGTACCATTCTTTTACATGCTTCGTCAACAAACACTTCTATCTCTGGTTTCTCTTAGGGAATGTCGGTCATGTCTGGTTTTGGTAAAGTTTCTTGGTCTGTCTCTGTCGTACAGTCATGCGGTTCTCCGTCCTGCTTTTGAGCAATGTCATCTACATATATAATAATAATAATAATATCTGACTATTTCTTGGAGGGTCAAATTCTGCTAGATTATCTGCTATTGTCTGAGAAAAGATAGTAGGGCTCACACAATATCCCTATGGGATTCTTGTGTAAGTAAACTTCTTTCCCTCATATTGGAAAGCAAACAAAACTGACTTTCTTTTTCCACTGGAATGGAAAAGAATGCGTTTGCTAAGTCTATTACTGAAAAGAATTTGCTCTCTGGATCCATGTCATTTAGAAGAATAAAGAGCGTATTGATTTTACGCTCTTTATTCTGAGTATTTTGCGGCACTGTCCTGCAGGCTCCGGAATCACACAAAAGGTCTACATACCTGTAATCCACACACACATTGAACCACGGTCTCTCTTAAAATAGGAGGCACAGTTCTACACTCTTCAGTTCTAACAGTTCTGCCTCTTTTAATTGGCTCTATGATAGTGTGTGTGAATGCAGATATATACGACCTGGTTCCGGAGGAGTGAACCGTCCTGTTGGAGAGTTCTCGTTCTCGTAGCTCCACCCTCAACTAGGGTCTTCCTGTCCGTCATTTCTCTGACGTCTCTCATCCAATGACCTAGTTTACCACAATGATAACACACTCCCTCCCTGCCTGCTCTGCTCCCTCTACCTGTGCCCGTAAAACCTCCCCTTCTACTCTTATCTTGGCTTCTTCTGGGGTTCTGGCAGTGGCGGGCTGTGCATTTCCCACCTAGGCCTTCAGTGATGTCCTACACAGTCCTACCTGAATTATTCCACCTCTTAATACCATCTGTTGATTCTGAAGGCCTAAGGGCAGATCTCTTGGACCCTGGCAACACATTATGGCTGAAATATGATTGGATAAAAGCTCTAACATAAAAGCCAGCCCTCCAAATCTTGATCTGAGGCTGGAAGCAGCGCAACCAAGAGGAAAGCTATGAAATGAAGAGAATTGACTATGGGGAATAATTGAATACATATTTCAAAATTAAATGTATATTCTGATGATGTTTAGGCCAGCAGAGAAGGCCTTGGTGGCCCTGACGGCCCGCCACTGGGTTCTGGTAACAGGTTTCACTGCTTTTGTCAAAATGTCTCTGCTGTGGGGCGCTGCCCCCTAGTGGCATCCCGCTCTTTTTCTTTTTCTAAAACTCCTGTCGAATGTATCATGTGAGTTGCACTCTTATACTTTATCAATTAACTGTATCCATTTCTATGTATGTTGTTGCACTCTTATACCTCTATTAATGAACTGTGTGCATTGCTATGTTGAAAAGAGTACTCACACACAGAGTTTCAAACTCTGGCCCACTAAGTGAAGGGAGCTAGCTTTGTTTAGAATGTGACCAGATAAGGTATGCGTGAGAAAAGATGCCCATTCCGCTATCATAGCAGGTGTTGTATTGAGCTGTAGTAACCTGAGCCAGGCCCAGACACTGAGCAGAAATCTACTGTCTAGCTCATATGCATAAAAACCTTGACTGTTCAGCCTAAATTCCAAAATGTAAACAGAGATCAAAGATGGACACCAAAGATGAAACTGTGCCAAGAAGCGTGGACATGCCTGCCGCACCAACAAAGGCCATTGGACAATGGCCTACACCGACCAATAAGAAGAAGGGACATCACTACTATGTTAGGGATATATTCTCAATGTTAGAGCTCATTCAGGCCCTTTTGTGAACCTGCGAGACAGTAAACTACTTAATTGTGGTCTGTGGAGCAGCGACGCCGAATGGCCCTCATGAGTAGAGTTTTATGTTTTGCTGCACTTAATAAATAACCTGATTTTATAACCCAAAGAATCCTTGTCCGTCTGTTTGCAGATTTAATACGCAACAAGCTCCACTCCCTGTGTCCAATCAAGTTAACCTCTTAATGGCCTATCTGCCTATTTCCCGGTTGTGTCCTGTGCCCAGTCAGCTGTAGTTGGAGTTTTTACGCAATGTCGCATATTTTTAGAAAGCTTCGAATCTCATCTATTTTGTGAGATAAACTGTTTTGAGATCAAAATCACAACAGCAAGTACAGTAGGCATATCACATAAGCAAGCACATTCACAATCAAACCCACAACTTACCTATGAAGTCTCATTATTGTCCTGTAGGCAGTAATGTTAAAAAAAAAAACTAAAAAACTTCCTGGTTCATTGTAGATGTCCACACGATCGTTTCCAGTAAAAATATATCCATCTTGAACATAGTCACATTGATAAAAGCCCATGAACAGCTGTTGTAATCTTTGAAATCAGCTGATCGATTTGTACTTCCCTTACTTTGTGTCATTGCAGTAGGCAGGGATAATTGGGTATATAATAGTTATTTATAGTAAAGGCCAATAGTTATTTATGGCCTTTTTATCAATAAATATTATAATATCTCCAAATGTACGCCTGTTGTTATTCTTAGAAAAACCTGTCTAATATGTTTAACGCAGTTAAATGTTCCTTGTCATTACCTCTGATAATATAGAAATTATCTCCGGTAACACAGAAATCCGCTGTTTCTTTTAAGTCTCCTTTTTAGCTTTTAAGACTCGTTGCAATCATCTCCGATAATACAGAAATTATCTCCGATAATTATAGAAACCACAAAGACGAATAAAATAATACATCACCTTTTATTTGAGTTGATCACTGATTCGTCTCTTTATATTTCAGATTTCATCACTCCGTCCACTCTCCAGGAATTTCCTGGCCTTTCAATTATCCAAATCGATCTGAATTAACAGATGGAGGTTGTTGAGATCCGACTCGAACATACCTGTCAACCCTCCCGTTTTTACCGAGATTATCCCGTATTTTTCCTTCTATCCCGTTTTCCTCCCGTTTAAATATTTTCCCGTAATTATCCCGTATTTTTAACCTTTCAAAAAAAAATTAAAAGGCCTGTTAAGGTTAAAATGTATTGTAAACATTTCATCTGTCGATATAACTGCCCTGTTTCTGGAAATGAAATACAACCCTTGTTTGTTGTATTATTGATTACTTGTACTTATCACAAAACGGTAATATACATAATATAAAGTGTCACTTTAGCAGAATATATTTATAGTTTAACCCTTGTGCCTCACTAGGGACATTTTTGGCTTTTTAATTGTTCGATCATTTGGCTGTGTTATTGTATATGGCATACATTTTGGCAAGGGTGTGAGGTATTTCTCCTTACTTTTTTTTTAATGTTGGAAGTTTAACCTCAGCTCCTGTAATACGTCAATAATAAACTGTGTAGCCAAAATACAGACACTCAGTGCCTGAAGGACAAAAATGTCCCCATTGGAACCCATTAAAACCATAGCCATTACAGTACAAAATCAGGCATCTGGAGTCCGGGCTACAAAATGTAGTTTTTTACTATTTTCAACCAGATTTAGCCATTTACTCATGGAGACAGTACATGCTACTTTCATGGTTTCCTGCACAAGAAATCAACAGCAATCAATTGTGACCAATAATTGACATGTACCTGAAAAATTCAGTGGTGTCTTCGTAAAAAACAAAATTTACATGGTGTAAGACATTGGAGTAACTGTTATAAAGTGAGGCACAAGGGTTAAAGATGCAGAATAAAAACAGTACAAATTACACAGTAAATTGACTTATTCATGATGGGGGCAGAAATATTTCTGAAGTTTCTTGTGGTGAAAAGTCACAAGAAAAAAAAGAAAAATCACAAAATTACATTCTAAGTGCGTTCTGCTTAATCTACTGCCTACTGTCCAATAACATTAGGCAAAAAAACACAACACACAAACCTGCAAATTCTGTGGATGGTATTTTCTGTCTGCGTCCCAAGGAGGGAGTTTCTTCTCCAAACATGACCGCCAAGTGGTTTATGAAACTGAAGACAACAAATAAAAAGAGAGTAATATTGCAGCCGTGTTTCTGATACTCAGAACTTATTTAACTTGATTTAAATGAAATGGAGAAAGATTGACATGAGGAGTATCCCACAGAAATGCACCAAATCAAGATCAATTCAAGACAAAAAGAGTTTACCAGTCGTTCTCGCTGAAAGCAGAGATGAAATCAGTCTGCTGGTGTTCAGGATAGAGGAAGAGAACAGGCCACTGCAGAAAGTGCTGCTCGTCCAGGAAGACCTGAGCCCCCGTGGCTTCCTGAGAGCTGAGGCAGTCCAGGCTCATCTGTGATATCGCTGCTGAGGAGCCTTCATCATCGCTGTCTGATCGATGATGACGAGGCTTCTTGGACTGGAGGAGCTTGATGCCTCTATCCTGCGCACAAAAAAGTACACAAAAAGGAAAAATCAGGCTTATTGGATATAGAATTTGTGTCTGATTTGACTGATTGTTTCAGGTCTAAAATAGTGATTTTCACATACAAATGTGCATGGAAAGTCACATAGGTTCGATGTTTAATTTCCTCTGCGTTTTAAATAGTATGCTTACCTTTATAGCAGCCAGAAGAGCTTCTTTCTCACCATGCTCCTTTTTTTCTTTGATCTTGGCCTTCCTGGCATCCCTCTCTGCTGCTCTCTGTGGCACAAAAAGTAAATAAATGAACAGAGCTTTATGCTTTACTGAAACTAAAGACTGCACCTCAAAATTATTTGAACTCAGTTGTTGTACCTTGCGTTTATCTGCTGCTGCTCTCAGCTCCTGCAGCTTCTTGTCAGTGGGATGGACCTTGAGCCCCTCATCACACCACTGAACGGCCTCTGTAAAGTTACGCAGCTCTATACAACTCTGAGCACCTGCAGAAACACACACAGATGTACACAAATGTTTTT
This sequence comes from Cottoperca gobio, assembly GCF_900634415.1. Taxonomy (NCBI): domain Eukaryota; kingdom Metazoa; phylum Chordata; class Actinopteri; order Perciformes; family Bovichtidae; genus Cottoperca; species Cottoperca gobio. The sequence continues at coordinate 13,715,743 of NC_041358.1, forward strand.
TGTCATTATTCTAAGCATTGTTCTGCTTTCTCATGATGTACTGTTATGCTGGTGTAATATTTTTGAATTTTAAGCCACCTTCATTGCGATATTCTAGAAAAAGGTAGGCTTATATTACATACCTCGGATCAAGGCTTTAAGGTGGTCTGGTTTGATCTTCTTTGCAGCTGCAGCATCGTTCAACGCAGAGCGCATGTTACCTGTGTGAGATAAACCAGAGAAAATGAGGATGAAATTTAGAATAAAGAAACACATGCAGATGTTTTAACCTGTACCTTCACCACAGTATTACATTTTATTTTCTGTTCCCATATTCAGAATCAGAAACAGCCTTATTGAGCAAAGGATTTTACTTTTTTGATAATCTCAAATTAATAATAATTAATTAATGTAATTTCAGATTATATATATGTATATCAATATAAACACAATGAAGTGTATGAACAGTAGGACAATACTGCAAAGGTTTCTATGAGCATTGTTGGAGGGAGTCAGCTTTATTGTGATTGTTGTGCATATTACTATAAAAAGTTAAACTTATTCTTTGTAAGACACCTAATTATTTATATGCATAACAATCCATATTCATGGTGCTAGCAATGCGATATAGCTCTGCATCATTACCAGTTAATGCATCTGTATGGCATGTAAAGAGCTCCTTACCCAGGTGGAAGTGTGCTGCCGCTCGGTTTGTGAGCAAGACAGTGTTGAGCTCCTGGTCTCCACATTTCTTCTTCAAACCTTCTGTGTAGGTTAGTATGGCCTTCTGGTAATTCTTCTCCTTGAAAAACTCATTTCCCTCATCTTTCAGGCTCGTTGCTTGCTCTGAGAGGAATGAGGTAAATTAACTGAATCATTAACAGTTTCTAAAGTGTACAAAGCTGTTTTTACTGAAGGATAACTCCAACAGGAGTCATTAGCTTGAGGGACTGGTGGTCCACCTACCTTCCGGGGATCTATCTTCATCATGGAGAATGGCCTGCAGAGAGGCCAGTTCTGGGTGTGTGTGTGGGTCAATCACATCAGGGGCTTTTTTCATGAACATAGGTATTTTATCAAACTCCTGAATGAGATATAAAAAAAACAGAGGGATTAATGTGGATGGATAGAAAATGAACCTCTATCAAGTTACCAGTTAGCATGCTAGCTTACAAAATAACATTACATTTATCAGCTCATTTACGGAGAAATAACTTTCTTCTCTAATATTAATAACTTCTACATGTTGGCGTTACCTCCTCCCAGTTGTTTTCGCTAAAGGCATTTTTATATGAGTTTGTCTTGAATTTGTCCATGAACTCGTCCATGCCATCGTCGCTGTCATCTTGCACCTGCGGGAACGCCATCTTTGGATCAATGAGTGAAGCCTGTTTTGTTGTTTATTAATCTGTAAACTGGGAAATTACATTACTGCCACCAGCACGTCAACTGTAATGACGTTACCTCTTCTAGAAGAAACTATCCAGCTCCTTGTTTACACATGTGCACGAGCGGTACTACGTGAATAAAGATCCGTGCGAAAACGCAGTACGGATATATTAGTTCCACCACCGCCTGGCCAACAGAAAAATAAATAAAATGAAATAGCATTATTACATTCACTCAAGAACAAGTAATTTGTCTTTAATTTTAATTTTATGCTTCTTTATTGTTCAACTCAATTCCCTTTGCTAAGGAAATATAATGTTGACCTAATTAACACAGCTATATTTACTTTGCAAGTAATAGTTCAATACAAAACATAAAACTTTTCTTTTTAAATTAGATTATTATATATTGAACTACCCAAAAGAATATAAAGTAGTTCAAATCAACATTTACCAGCAACAATAAATCCCTGCTATTATGTGACAATAACATTTGAAATAAAATATGTCCCTTAAATGTGGCTCTCAATATTAAATTATTTTACCTTTGAATTCTTCTTACATACATTTTGAATGCAGGACTTTTACTTGCAATATTAGGATATTTTCACTTTTGATTAATTCTTCCACCACTGTAGGTAAATGGTAAAAGTGATGAGGTGGTAAAAATGTCAGTTAGTACATTTAAAGTTAATTGTACTTATTTATATACATTTTACTTTAAATATATATATTTAAAGTAATGCTACTTTTGTAATACTTCTTCCATCACTGGAAATAGTCATTTTATTTTTCACTTTTATGACATGGTTGTATTTACAGTATTTACCAAATGGCAGCATTGAGTTGTAATGTAAATTACAGATGTAAATGCATATTAAAACACAGCAAATGGTCATTATTTCTGTTCACCTCGTTTTTATTTGCATAGGAACATGAAAGCCTGCAAAAAATGTAATTGTGACATTCTTGTGTAATTTCATTTATTATCTTAAAAAGGTCCATTATCAAGCTTTTGTTGTGACTGTAAGTTTATGACAATCAGCATGTCAACCAGTATGCATATTATAGGTTTTATAACTTTAAAATGAAATCCCTGTCCTCTTAGACAAAACTTAGAAAGCATACAAGGCTTTTATGTTCTTCCCCCACCACCTCAGTGACTGCATCATACACACAAAGTATACACAAAAATAAAATAAAACAAAACATTCAGAGTTTTATTCATACAGTTTCCACTCTTCCCAGTAGATCTAACAGTCCATCTTTACTGAGAAACATCGTCTCAGCTGTCTGCTGACAGATCACCTCAAACTTAGGCGTTTCCTCCAGAGCTCCCTGTCCCACTACAATAACATACGGGTAGCCCAGTCTGCTGGCATCCTTCAGCCTCTTCCCAATGGTCATCTGTGTACGGTCATCAAGAACCACTTCGCCCCTCAAACGAGGCAAAGTCTCTACGAAAGTATGAACCAGTTCCTCAGCTACGCCTGAAGCAGCATCCTCCTTACTGCCCTTCTTTGGAGGTAAAACACATGCCTGGTACGGGGCGAGAATGCCGGGCCAGCAGATCCCCTCTTCTGTTGACAACACCTCGATCGCTGCGGCGAGAATACGGGTTATCCCAAGACCATAGCAGCCCATCTCTGCAATACTAGGCTTGTTCTGGGCATTGCTGAAGTTGGCATTAAACATTTGAGAGTACTTTTTACCCAGGTAAAATGTGTGGCCGACCTCTATACCCTTCGACTCTACCAGTGTGCCAGTTTTGCACTGTGGGCAGTCACTTTTGTCTGATGACATGGTCTCTACATTAGCAGAGAAGGAGCAGTTCTCACAGACCAGAAGCCGGTCCTCACCAATGTCTGCTGGCAGCTGGAACTCGTGGGAGAGTTTACCACCGATGTTGCCTGGGTCCGCCTGCACCTGAACACAACGCAGACCCAGCCGGGCAAAGAGCCTGGTGTATGCCTGGCACACAGATTCATAGGTCTCGTAAGCTGCTTCTTCACTCGCATCAAATGAGTACATGTCCTTCATGTAGAACTCCCTCCCTCGAAGCAGACCAAACTTCGGCTTTGGTTCATCTCTGAATTTTCGGGTGATCTGTTAAAAAAAAAAGGAGGAAAGATATAATGTAAAAATTGGAGCTTATTACAACAAATATACTGGTAGCAACAGGATGAAAGAGTACCTGATAAAGGAGCAGAGGGAGCTGTCTGTAGGAGAGAGTCGCCTGGTGAGCGACCAGAGTCGTCACTGCCTCCTCATGTGTGGGACCCAAGCAGTAGTCGGCTCCGTGCCGGTCTTTCAGACGGAACAGCTCTTTTCCCATCAAGTCCCAGCGCTCACTGGTTTTCCAGAGATGAGCTGAGCACAAACTGGGCATATCCAGCTTCTGCCCACCGATCCCCTGCATCTCTTGGTCAATAACTCTCACCTGTTGATTTAAGACAGCAGTTTGTTGTTTTGGACCAAACTAAGAACACTTTTACATTTATAATCAACCTTGCCACTTCAATAGACTTTGCAGTAATCCCTTTTAAACAATTCCATCTCCTCAGGCCTATATATATATATATATATATATATATATATATATATATATATATATATATATATATATATATATATATATATATATATATATATATATATATATATATATATATATATATATATATATATATATATATATATATATATATGCAACCTGTGTTGATGGGTCAAAAATACATGCTTTCTTTTAAGGGGTCACAAACCTAAAAGGTTGCCAACTTTTGCTCTAGTGTGCAGATTATCATGGATAACTGTCAGACATATTGTGCGACCTATAAACCTGTAACTGAATACCACATGCATATGATTTATTTTTGTATTTTTATCACCATTAGTTGTGTGATTGCTAGTCTTCTAAAATAAAGAACAAATTAACAGCAATCTATAAAAATAAAAGCATTGGGTATTAATGGAAAAAGAGGAAGACAGCATAATCCAGACATATACAACTTTTTTTTTTTTTTTTTAAATGAACCAACTTCACAAAAGAAAAAAGGTGAATTTTTTAAATTATAAATCAACAACAATGTAAACTTGTATGATTCATGAGTCTGTGAGACAGTGTATTTATCTTTTTTATAGCCGTTTCAGTGTCATGTCAGAAAAATCTGAATCTGAAAACATTTGTTTGTGGACATGACACAGCCAGATTCACCAGGCTTACCTGACATGAATATATATATATATATATATATATATATATATATATATATATATATATATATATATATATATATATATATATATATATTTATTTTTTTAAACAAAAACGAGTCTCACCAGCTTCTCCATGGAGCGGACGGTGGCAGGAAGGTAGTAGTAACAACCGGGGTTAGATGGATGGATGAGCCCGGCCTGCTGCATGAGCCTTTGACTCTTACAAGTCATCTCTCCTGGCAGCCGGCTTTCCTGCTCACGCAGGTTTGAGGGCTGGTAGAGGCGGGACACCAGGAGCGTGGGCTTGATTCGTCTGGTGGAGGCAGGAACAGTGGCATGCTCAGCACATCCCGAATGGTGCCTCCGGGGAAGTACTGAGGTTCTGTTGATGCGCTGGAAGACTCTCGACCAAATCTGATTCATTATAGGCTCCATGGTAAATACAGGCCTACTGAATGAGACAAATCAATTAAGAACTGAAACTATTAGTCAGAGAATAAATAAGCAATATTTTGCACTTTACTTGAGTATTTCCATTTTATGCACATTTATATATTTCTACTGCATTTAATTTCTGTAGCAAGCTCCCCAGCAGTATATTTATATATTTTTATATATATATATATATATATATATATATATATATATATATAGTAAAAAGCCTTTTATTACATTAAAGTTATTGATTCAATTTAAATATTATTTCTACCCTGTGGTGCTTGGGACTTTTGCTTAAGTAAAATATCAGAGTGCTTCTCCCTCTGACACAAATACACATGATCTAGGAAAATTGATACTCGCATGCAGGTAAAGTGAGTAATCAGGTGAAGGTCGTCAACACTCAGTAATTTTCCTTACAGATGACACATTTAGTCCTTTAAATAAGCCACAGATATAAAACATGAATGCAGACGTTTGGTTGTGGATGCAGATGCCACTGACAGATGTCCAAAATGTGCTCAGCAGCGACAGTTCACAGATACATGTCACTAAATCCTGCCCTGATGGACAGTTTAGCACTTTAGCTAGCTTGGATGGTTAGCCTCCTCAGTGAACACATAACGACGTAGTTACGTATGCAGAAGCAGTAAACAAGACTCACCTTGAGACCGACAACTACTGTGTGATTGTTCAGAGTAGGTTATTTGGGCAAATGAGCCAAGAGTGTCATTTTTATAAAGTTGACAAACTGCAAAATATTGAAGGTCCCTGCATGTTGTCTTCTTTAGCCAGATATCCGGTGAAGGTCACATCGCCACCTGCAGGTCTGGAGCAGTAACGACGCTTCACCATACACAGTGGCAGTGTAGGGGAAAGTATTTAGATTCAGTACAATATCATTAATATATCTCTAACTGTGTGTGTGTGTGTGTGTGTGTGTGTGTGTGTGTGTGTGTGTGTGTGTGTGTGTGTGTGTGTGTGTGGAGAGAGAGAGAGAGAGAGAGAGAGAGAGAGAGAGAGAGAGAGAGAGAGAGAGAGAGTCTTTAAGGGTCTAAGTGTCTGTATTTTGGCTACACAGTTTGTTATAAGAGCTATTTTTAAACCTTGCCAAAGCATGAAGAAATTAAAAAGTGGAAAATATCCCAAGTGAGGCACAAGAGTTAAGGGTAACGTTGTTGATTGTTTATGTCTTCTTGTACATTCTACAAATGTAATACATTAAGTTATTTCTTTTTTTTGTAAAAAACATTGTGTCATTTCGTTGCGGTGCGTTGCTGTACCGGCGTTTAAGAGTATTCTATGTCGTCATAAATGATATGCTTTGTTAACGGCACATAATGTGTGAATAATTGCTTTCATTTTTCAAACAGTTTTGTTGAAAAATATCTCTTTGTGCTTTCATGGCCCATAATAGAAGGTATAACCAGTAACCCTAACCTTAACAACAATCTGTATCAGTGTTTTACAAAAAGCTTCAACATATTATTTTCAGGACCTTATGATATGATAATAAGCGCTTCCTCTAGCTCTGATTTGAAGTTCATCAACTCCTGAGAAGAATACCTGACTCCTTAGCTGCTAATACAAATCTGCCCTTTGGTAGTGAGCAAATATATAGAGGGTTTACCAGAACTTTGTAACTGAAACAGCTGACAGACAGTCAGTCAGACAGACAGACATATAATATAACATACAATAACATACAATATAAACACCAGGCAAAGTACTCCAAACCTCCTCTGTGGTAGTTCCTGCTACAGTAGGTGTCTCCAGGATCTGATTTTGCCATGCCACTCACATGGTGAAAACAATACCAGCGTCGCTGTCACGGCTGATAACAATGAGGTGAAAGCTGCTTAAACACTCTGTATAGCTGGTGGTGATACATCAGTAATTGTTATAAAATGTATTGAAATAACAGTAAAGATAAATAGATGTAGTGTTGAAAACATAATTACACACATTAAAGCAGAGACATGCAGTTTTATTTTATTTATTTTTTCATGTTGTGTGCAGCTGCTCCTCCCAACGCATGTCCAGTCCTTTCAAACAGTAGCTTGGACCATACGAATACTTCGCACATCCACTGCAATCCCTTTCCTTCTCGGGGATCTACCTGGAGTAGAAAATAAAGTTTTGTCTCCAGTGTAGTGTTGGGGAAATAATACAATCACAAATATAATCATGTTTAAATACCTTTATTGAACATACAGTGATCGGTAATCATGTATTATTCCTGCTATATTTGATTGTTTTGAATCTGAACTGTGAATATGAAGCCTGAAATGCCGTCAGTGAAAACATAAACTATAAGACAGCTACTCCTGGACAGGGGTGGAAGAAGAACTCAGATCTTTTACTTAAGTAAAAGTAGCAATACCACAGTGTAGAAATACTAAGTAATAGTCCTGCATTTAAATGTTTACTTAAGTAAAAGCACAATAGTATGAGCATCACAATTACTCATAATGCAGAAGGGCCCATGTCAGAATAATAATAATAATAATAATAATAATAATAATAATATAATAATAATAATAATAATAATAATAATAATAATAATAATAATAAATAAATAAATATTAAATTATAATTATTACATCACTTTGATGTTGCAGCAGGTAAACAAGCACCTTTTTATTCTTGGGGGCATTAACTGCAAACAGGGAAGAAAACATATGGAATTGTTCAAATGTGTTTATTAGTATTATGATGAGTTATATAAGGTGTATATTGGTGGGGGAAATTAATCATAAACCTCAGTCACAGCATGACAGTTACTTCTATGTTCACCAGATGGAGATGGAGTCTCACAGGTAATGTTTTCATATGGCTTAAATTAAGCTTTTAAGAGTATCAACCAAAAATCTAATACTTTCAGATTCAAGGTTTATATTTCATTGGTGTATCCTAAGTAATTCTATAAATATGGGTAACATATCTCACTATCTGTGATTGTGCAGATTAGTTTAGGCACAGCATTTGATTTGAATTATTTTTTGTACTGATGGGTATATTTTAATATATTGTATGTACAAAACATAAAACATGATGTATTGTTATCTTGTTTAGTACGTACAATCTAAGTCTGAAAAGTAAAATAACTAAACCTGTCAGTATAAATGTAGTGGAGTAAAATTCCCTCTTAATTGCAGGTATCTTTTGTCTATATAAGAAAGGGGCAGTGCACATTTCTAAATACATATGGTATAAAAACATTTTATTCTATTTTTCATCTGTAGTCCCTGGCCAAGGTGTTACAAAAAACTTCCTGAAATACAACACAGCAAAAACAAAAACAGGGCATGCAGTTAGTGAGGCTTCCTAAAATACAGAAGTATAAAGTAGCGTAAAATGGAAATGCTCAGATAAAGAACAAGTAGCCTGCCTCAAATTTGTACTTTACAGTACTTGAGTTAATGTTGCTACCCCTGGCATGAAGATGGCAACTCTATTATTCGGACAAACATTTTCTCAGAAGGGACGTGACAGGTCACAGTGATGGAGACAGATGGAGACAGACATCTGTGTGGGAGAGTACAATACGGTCTAACTAAGAAAGGGGTGAAATATGTAGTTGGAGTTTAAATTAAATGTAACATAGTGCAAAAAACATTAAAAAAATATATATATATACTGTATGTAAAATTGGAGGCAAAAAGACAAATATTAAGTTTTCTGATTACCTTTGCTTTCATTGTTTGCTTGATAGAAAGAGGAAGAAAAGTGCCTTCAAAATGAAGTGAAAGCAAAGATCATACACTGTTTTGGTACAATTGATGAGGTTTTATTGAAAGTACTATACTGTCACATGTAATCTTTGCCTTTTGTTGACATTATACTGTACTGCAGTCTGTGTTAGTGCACTTTTGATGGCTTTATAGCATTTTATGTCAGCAATTTGAAACCATTATTCCTTGAGTCAGTCAATGACACACGGACACCTGATGGTCAGCTCACACAGTAAACAGTTTCTCTTCTCTTAGGTGGACACACACACAGCACGCACGCACATACGCGCACACACACACACACACACACACACACACACACACACACACACACACACACACACACACACACACACACACACACACACACACACACACACACTGATGTATTCCTGAGCCAATTAAGTTTGTGCCTCTTCCATCCATTTATCTGGAGGCTCTTGTTGTAAGATTTGGTTCTCAGAGAAATGGCGACCAAGTGTCTCCTTGAGATACGAACAATCCCATTAGGACAGAACTTATCTGCAAACATCACATTGGACTTTTCGGTTGTATAGTGAATATCACATTTGTACTGTTACAGTACTACTGTTTTGTTATTTTATACATATTATTTTAAAGATATAGTAGTGTATAGTATAAGTATGGCTTAGTGGGACACAATTATGTCAATTTTCAACCCAAAAAAAAAAGAAGACATTTTAAATTTAAATTTATCTAGCACATAATATTATGGCAGAATTGTGTAATCAGGCTTCATAATAATGACAGTATTTGAAACCTAGAAATGCTCCATTAACTCTACTTAAAATCATTTAAAGTTTCCTTGATGGATTATTCCTAATAATTTATATAAATAATGTATATTTGCATATTTACCACTTAGAGCATTTTCCTTTACTGTTTTTGACTTTTTAGGATAGTATATAAACTGTACATAAAAACTCATATTAAATGATTTTCTCTAGTCTGGATTATGGCAGATGGACATCCCCATCCCCCCTTGTACATTTGACTTCAATGCAACTTTACTTTCATTAAACTTGTGAACAAAGAGACAGCCTTCTTTATTTATTGAGAGTAAAAATTGGTTGTCAGCTACAATCACTGACCTTCAAATCTTCACATTTTAGTGTCAATTTAATTCTAAAATTCAGTCATGACATAATGGCTGAATATGGAAAACATGTAGGAGCTTTGTAATTAAATAACAGATAACAGCTTCCCACCAACCCTTTCTGCTGAACTGCAGCTGCTGCTCAGTTTGCTAGAACCGAATTATCACTGCTTGGGCTCAACAAGCATCAGCAAACAAAGTCAGCTAGACATTAGATTAACATTAGATTGTTTTCAGTTTGTCAGTTTGACATTATGTCATTCACCCTGCTCATTGTATGACATTTAGTGTCATTTAAGTTAATCTTCTACACCTCTGATTTAAATTCTTAATCATAACAGTCGGACAAACCAAGTTCATCATAATGAAACAACCACTGATTACAGCCATCGATGCACATCAGCTCAACATATACAGACAAAATACCCCAGACTCAAACATAAAAACTCTTTGGTGGGCTTTCTTCATGCTGCTGAGATAACGCAAAGAAAACTAGGAGTCAGAGCAGCATCGTAAAGGTAGAAAACATGTTAGCCATCCAGTATAGTCGAGCTAAATGAATAAACCTGTGTCTGCTGATACTGCATGATAACCTCACCTGAAAGGAATGAGATCATGAACATCTTTGTTTTAGTCTTACAAAACAAAACAAACTGAAGGTCGACTTACTGGCTTTTTGCAGAGCTTTCGATCATATCAAACAGTCTTTATCAGCGGAGGGAGTTTGCTCAGGTACCTCAGAGGTGGAGCTCAGCAGCTTTTGAGCATTTTTAGGACTTTGGCTGATGAATAATGGAACATTTGTCAGAAGTCATGAATTTTCATGCTCATGTTTATCTTGTATTTATGTATTTGCTGAACATATCTGTACATACAGTATTAGAACAACATGATGTTCACTGACCCATTGCTAAATTGTTGCCTGAGTTTTCCCCAATCTGTCCGACTGATGATGTCACCAACATGAATCAACACCAAGTCTATGAATAAGGAGACACATTTAAAGAAATGTCTTTAGGTTTTTAGAGTGTGGAACTAATAGATAATAGCTAATATTTTGATTTTGTGCAAAGTATCAGTCAATAATGATGTCACCTTTCAGTAATCCATTGTTTAATGAGCAAAAACAGCTCAATTAATACAGAATATATTTATATGTAAAAGTGGCTGTAGAACTGTGTAATTTGGTTCCAACAAAAATAATATTTGTAACTTTAGATGTCACTTTTATCAGGAAATTAGTGAGGTTTGGTTAAACTCTATCCATCTGCTGAACTTGTCAATCAAGTAAATTTTTTTAGTTCAAAAGGAAAAACAACAATTAAAAGACTTCTAGTAACTTCGAATGTTTGAAATTGACTTTTTTTCTTCCAAAAATCAGGTCTTTTCTATTTTTCTTTTATTGTTTTCTGCTACCATAGGGACAACGACACAGCACGTCCAACTGAACATAATATCATTTAATTGACATCCTAAGTGGGACCTCCACCGTTAATGATCGAACTGAAATGTCATGCTGAGTATCACACCTCACCATCAGCAGCACCATAATGACCTGCATGATGGGACTGTCAACATTGACTTTTTTCCTAACATATGGAACCAAACTGCTGTAAAAACAGGGACGACCGGGCCATCAAGTGTTGTAAACAGATGAGACACCTGTTTGGGAATCACTTTGCATCAATTAGCCATACGGTGCAATGAAGGTCGGTGCAATCACAGAGGAGGCTGCACCCATCTAATGTGATTGTCAGTTGAAGGTTGTAAAAGGCTAATGCTCGTCTTTCTCAGGGAGACGGCTAAAGTTGGTGATGGCGGAGATGACCGGAAACATAAAAGGACTTGACTGTCATGACAGAGTGAGGACTGTGTGTGTGTGTGTGTGTGTGTGTGTGTGTGTGTGTGAGTGGTCGGGATGGGCCAGTAAGTGGGAGGAAGTGGAGAGATACTCCGAATTATTGAACTGAAAGGTGGGTGGTATATAACAAAGGGAGATGCAAGCATAGGATCAAGAAAGAAGACTCAAAGACAGCCACCAAGATAACAGAGTTAGTTTCAGGAACAGACCGGACCAGTAAAGAGACAAACCTCCTCCAGGTATCCAGCATGCGTGCTCTGGGGGTTTTGCCTCTGCTGTTGTGTGCAGTGGTGTGTGTGGTCCAGGTGAGAGCAGAGGTGAAGGCGGTGAAGCTCTGCGGTCGAGAGTTCCTGAGGGCTGTCGTTTACACCTGTGGAGGCTCCCGTTGGAGGAGATTCCTCAGTGAGTCAGACATGGACGGTGAGACGGCTTTACCTTTTATTCTCAAAACAGGCACAGAATTAGTGGTCAGTGATAAAAAGTCTTATCTAACATTTTACCGATTTTCTCCTTGCTTCAGGATTAACTTTATTATTAGACATATACACAAGCAAGCATTATTAAGAATAACATTCTGTTGATTTAGCCTTAAAGGATATGTTCTCCATTTTTAAAGTCTGTCTTAAAACAATATTCAGGTGCCCATTTGAACGTTGAACCAGTTTTTGCTGACTTTAGTCATTCATCATTCTGTACTGGCCAAACTAAGTGATGGGGACAAAATCCACAGTCCTTGTTTAAAAGTTTATCTCAAATTAATTTAGGCTTCAACAGTCTGAGTTAGACAAATCTAATGGATATGATTCAAAATTATAACGTTTTAAGTACAAGAATTCCCTATTTGTGTTACTATCCCTCTACTGCAGCTCCACAGGGAAACACAAACTACTTGTTAAGGGTTTAAGCACTGCACAGTCTGGTAATAAAACCCTAAGATATTGATGTATTTCCAAACTATATTTTGCTAAAATTATGTTGGAGTGAATCCTGCATCTGGCATCCACCTTTTGTGGAAATGTAATTTATACTGTACCTCTTTGTCTGCTAAAGCTTTCTGAAAGACATCTGTAAAATCTCACCAGAATGATCATATCTGACAGAAACTGTTCTTTCTCATTACATTCATGTGTTTTGATATTACTTTCATTGACTCAGTCGTCAACATTTGAATGTGCAAAGTGCAGAGTGATATTTAACATACATAACACAGTTATCAAACTAAAGGGGATTCATGTTTCTGAAAGCCGGAGACCTGCAGCGTTCCACTGCTGTGAACGTGCTGTGAATCTTGCTACATGTACTGAAAACCACAATAGTAATAAACTATAATGATAATAATAATAATAATAATAATAATAATAATAATAATAATAATAATAATAATAATAATAATAAATTGTATTTGTAAAACACAAAGAAGATATGGACACTAATAATCCAGTGGCTGCAGTGTGGTGGGTGTGCAGGCAGACAGGTGCCTCAGCGCCGAGACGTTGTCTGCTGTTTCACCTTATCAGATCCTACATATCATGATTCCCCGGGCATCAGCCTCTCTCTCTTACTGTCTGTCACACACAAACAAACCCAGTTATCCTCTCAGTCGTGCTGATTAGAAAAAGTAAAGTGACACTGGAGAAGACAAATAGCATTGAGTTAATCTGTACAGTCATTTAGAGTTTCCTTATTTAACAGGAACATAGAACTCATTTACACGAGATTGATCTGACGACAGTCCGTCGTCTATTATGCTGTTGGAAACCTGCGGAGGAAAAGTGTGTGAGGTCCTGCTTATTGGACTGAATTTGAACAATTTACTTTATGTCAGAGTGTTTCTTTAAACATTTGTTGTGTTTGGTTGTTACAGGTTTGCCAACAGAGGAGCAGAGCAGTTTGGAGAGTCTGAGCAGCAGCAACCCGGGCTCCGGGTTGATCAGACGGGATATTAATAACATACTGACCAATGTGTGCTGCCAGGTGGGCTGCAGGAAGAGCGACCTCACCTTCCTCTGCTAAGGAGAACCCCCTTCTCTATTCTTCTTTCTCCAAAATGACTCTGCTCTCTCCCATCTCGCCTTAGAAGAAACCAAATCTGAATCAAAATACTGAATACTGAAACAATATGATCACTGTATTGTATGTACAATAATGCGCAAACACACAATTTTTCCAATTCCTTTTGATGTTTTTGTTAGTTATTTCTTTAACTTGTAAGGTTTGTAGATGTGAATGTGGACCACATCTGAACCCGAGCTGGAGGATATGAAATTAACCTATGAGAATTTGGACACTAGGTTGAGGTAAATGCACTTAGGGAATATAATACTTCCAACTCTGACTCTGTGTAAAGAGAGGAACGATATCTCAGCCGGGTTTGTGTCCTGTATTTGACTCCAAATTCATAGGGTTGCAAGTTTGTAAAATTTCCATCTTTGCTTTGATGTATTTAAAGGAAACTTGTGCTGAATTTTAGCATTTCGCTATTTTTGTCAAATAAATGTTCTTGCACGGGGCTTACATTCTTTGAGGTGTGACGTCTTTTCAAAGTTGCAGTCCTGGACCCTGGATACCAAACAATATTCAGCAAACCTAGAGTCAATATGATCCTCATAACATCAACAAGTGACAGAATAGCCCAAAAATGACAATGACAATGCCAATGCTAACGTTGATTAGCAATTACAATGTGTTAGCATGCTAACATTTGTTTGCAACTAGCACCTAACACAAAGGCTGAAGTGAATATCATTAGCTTTGCAAGTATTTGGTCATAAACCAAAGGATTGGACAAATAACAAGCAAGTAAAACTTGAAAAACGTAAACACGTCTACAGTCAAATGTAGGCTAATTGTCTCCCCTGAATTTAATTGTTGATTTTTATTCTGTTTGTATTATTCTTAGTATTTATTATTTATATTACATATTGATTATATTAATTTAGTATTTAAATTATTATATTATTTTTCTTATTAGGCTGCTATATTATGTTATAATTAGGGCTGTCGAATTAACGCGTTAATTTCGATTAATTAATCACAGAAAAAATAACGCGTTAAAAAGCAAATATTGTTATATGCGATTAATCGCGATTAATTAATCACAAAGGTTGTAATTAATTTTATTCATTTTTTTAATTGCTTGACAGCCCTCAACTCAAACTCAAATTCTCTGAGATTGGAGTTACATAATAATATTTTTAAATAATAATAAATATTATATTATTAAAATAATTTTTTGTTGTTGTTGTTTTTACCTTCAATTGCCCTAATACGCCAGGTACCCAGGGAGCAAAAAAAATAGAAATGTTAAACAAATGCAACATTAAGAAGTTTGATATTCAAACTTTAATTGGTGTTAAACACAGCAGCCTATCAGAAATGCAAAACAATTTGCAATCTTAACCCTTTAACACCGAAGCCTCAAAATGTCCTGGACTTTTTTACTTATTTTGACAATAAAAAGGTCAGAAAATGTCCTGTGAGTAAGTGCGTTTGCCCATTCTCCAACTTTCAATATCTGGCAGTTATTTACAATTTACTAAGAGTGTAACAGTTTAAAATGAGGAAAAACACAAAAAACGGAATTTGATTTTAGAGTTTTAGTGAACAAGCTGTTTTCAAGCAGTACTTAATCGCTCAACAAAATAAAAATAAAAGTCTAAAAACAACACAAAGTTGCCTGAACACTGGTCAGAATCACTTCACAATTTGGTTTATTGCCAAGTAAATTTACACATACAAAGACTTTGCCTCGCTCTTTTTTTCAAATCTTAGATTTAACAACATTGCATAGCCTAAAAAACAAACGCCCCCCCCTTTCAAAAATATTGCTTCCAGCGCCCCCGTTGAGAACCCCTGGGATAGATGGGGGGCTCTGAGGTTCATAACCAACTGTAAACCCCTCACACACCATTGCACGCTTTACTCTTTAGTCAACTGGACATCACTATCAATGCGCAGATCTCTGCACTGGTACACATTCATCTATAAATGTATGCTTGGACAGCTGCCCATCTAGATATCCACTTACATATCACAAAAAACAGTACAGCTATGGGCTACGATCTCAGAACTACATCACTCTGTCCGTCCCCTCAATTCGCACGGAACTTGGAAAAAAGGCCTTTTCATTCTCTGCCCCCTCAACCTGGAACACGCTTCAGCAGGAACTTAAGCTGTCCAGCTTGACATCCCTAGGAGATTTTAAACTCTTTTTAAAAAAGCTGGAGAATTCATCTGTCGGTGTTTGTTCGTGCTATACCTCATTTTACGCACTTTCGCACTTTCAATGACGATTTTTATGATGTTTTATTTGACTGTTACCTCTGTGTTTAGTGTCCTGTCTGTCTGTAACTTTGTATGGTACTGTTACCATCTGATCAGGTCTCTCTTGAGAATGAGACCATGTGTCTCAATGAGATTTTACCTGTATAAATAAAGGCAAATAAAATGATTCTACTCTACCCTCCAACACAGTAGCTGGCGGCAATTGAACCTAACGCTGGTTGTCCACCTGCCGTAAAACCAAAGAAGAAGAAGAAGCCAGTAAACAGTACAGGCACTATCAGCGTTAGCTCAGCTCTCTGGATGTATGAAACTAGCCGGGAGACGATGTTGTAGTCGTGGCCAGTAGCGGTTCTGGGGGGGAGGGGCCAGTGCCCCCCTAACACAGAGCCTGGACCCACCTGTGCCCGCCCCCCTACGAACGAAGATTGTACAATAATAAAAAGTAGGCTACTGATTCTTTTTTTGTTATATAGATATGGCGCCGACGCGAAAGGCAAAGGTGCCCCAACATTCTAGTCGGACCCTTTACTCACACCTTTAGTGTTACACCGCCTGAGGCTTGCTGGCTGACACATGGCTGAAGCGCGAACGATTCCAACCTACCAATTACCTGACTAGAAGAAGAAACAAGAACCACGAAGTAACAACACTATTTTATTTGTGTGATTGTTACAAGGTAAGACTTCAGGTCATGAAATGTTGTTGTTGACTTAAGTTGCAGCCCGCCAGACGTTAACGTTAGCCTGAGTTGATGGCTTGCTAAGGATTAGTAAGGATGAGTGTTAGTAATTTATTCCTCGAGTAGTACTCGTTTCAAATGAACTCCATTGGTGAACAAGGGTACTCAGGTTTTAGTTTTTTTTATGTAGGCTACGTTTTTATTTATTTATTTTTACTGTTACCTCTAGGCTACATGTAGGTATGTGACAAACCCGTTGATTTTGACTGCGCGTGGCGGCTGCGTTGTGTGTGACCAGCGCGGAGCAGCTATTCCCGTGACACGATTCTTGTATGCTGCCGGGTACCAGCACACCGTGCGGTGCTAAAACAGCATAGGGAATCATACAGGACTGTCTCAGAAAATTAGAATATTGTGATAAAGTTCTTTATTTTCTGTAATGCA